>NC_046372.1:46574326-46701826 GCF_011125445.2 Fundulus heteroclitus
AAGAACCTTAAAGGAGTCTAGAAAAATCTAAACGATAAATATGCAGCTGACCAATCTCATGAGCAGCTGAACACAACAGTGATCGAGGGGAACTACCGCAAGTTTGTCTGTACAAAGGTAACTGCATTTTTATTCATAAACGTATGCTTAAATTAAAGGGTAATGCTTGATACTAGTTTTTCTGTGTTTTATGTTTGTTGGATATTTGTATGTTGCAACTTGTGCTTGCCTAAGTTTAATCTTTGTCAGCTATGATCAGCTAACAGGACTCCGATTTTGCACAAAGCATTTAATAGGTAGCGAAATATATATTTTATGTAGGGTATAATTTGGGTATTCAATCTTGGGCGCTGATTTGTCTGTGGTTACCTTGAAGTAACTTCACTGATACGATTTACAAGTCGTTTGAATTATTTTCCCCCTGTCTCTTTTGCTTTTTTGCTGGTAGGCAAAAATGCCTGTGTTAACACTGAGTGTACTACGTCTTTCTTGTGGGGGTTAGAGCTACCTGGGTACACTTCACCGTGGGCTGTGTGATCTTACAGTTGGAGTGACATCAATTATGCAGCTTTATGCAGCTTTTTATGGATATGTGTGATTGTCTCCACCTTAGGAATCATCATACCTGACTTGTTAGGAATTAATCTGGTGATCTGACTCCATTTTCCTTTTCAGTGAGAATTAAAGAGCCTGTTTAATGATTCACATGGATTTTATCCCCTTAGCGCACAGATCGATGCACATTTACATGCACATGTGACAAAAACAGTGATATATTCAGTTTACGTGTGATTGAGGTTGTTTCCATGGTTTTGAGGCGTGTTTGAATGTGGTATGAGGGTAGATGTGAGTTTTGCAATTATACACTTTATTATTTTATTATAAGTTATTTAATGTTTAATAAATAACTCTCTGTCTGTTAGGTATTGTCTGGTGGATGTCAGCCCGAGAGCTGAGATCAGGACAATAGTTGAAAGGCATGATTCGAGCACGGGTGATCTTTTTAACAGCAAACTCTGCGCACACATAAAATAAATGAGTGACAACTTCTCTTCAAGTTCAAGAATTTATTAACAGAAACAAAATGAACATCCAGAGAACATCACTATATAATGCTGTTCATCTGAATTAACACTATATTTCAATCAATAAAAGCTAAGCTAAGGAACTATGTACATGCAAAAGGACACAAGACAAAGCATGTGGTTGATCATCATCAGAATAATTCAGTGAATCCTGGTTCACTGCAGATCTGAGTTAAGGAACATGGAATGGAGTTAAATTAGCTTGACTTATTCAGAACAACATTTGGTATGCCTTTCATTCCGTTCATAATGCAAATCCCAAGTTACACAAAACATTATTTGTGGAAATAACATTTTAAAGAATAATTTGCTCAGTAAAATCATTAACTTTAGGGACGCTCAATTTTATTAATGCGATTATACCTCCGGGAGGCTCGGGGTCGCTTTAGCTATCAGTCGCTAAAATCGACTTATCCTAAAGTTATACAAAACGGCTTTAAATCAAGCTAAATAGCATTTAGGCTAGCAGACTTTTGCCGCTAACTTTAAAAACTTCGGCTTTATTTTTAGCCATAATGAGTGAGCCGGATAACATAAACATTAATATCCCATCAATGTATGAAACCCTTGTGGAGATAACGTTTATTATAACCATAAAAACACACTCAAATCACATCGGCAATGGCATGGTATCGACATGCTATGGGAGCTATGTCGCTCAGCCCCTTTGTGTTTAAAACACCATGTGGACGCATTAAACAAGCTTTCCAAACAAACCCTTCAACTTTCCCTGTGGTTTCATTATCTTGTGTGAGTTCGGTTCACTTTGGCTATCCAAGGAAGAGCAGTGGTCCAGGGTAAAACGTTGGTCATTTCAGCAGCAGACATGCAGCTCTGTGGCTATGAGCTAGCCGAAACGTGGTCAAGGGTAGCCTGGCCTGACATCCTGCATGCATTCTCTGAGCTCTCAGCTTGTTTGGTGAGGGAAGGCGACCGATTCCCTTCGTCTCGAGTCAGTTTTTCCTGTAACAGCTGAGGAAAATAAACAAAGCTGTTTCGGCATTCTTTACTTCAGCGGCTGGTTGGGCAGAAGTTAAACTGCAAACTTGGCTTCTGGTTCTAGTCTGAACCGAGTCCGGTCCTCTGCCCCATGAGGCCCGCATGGTGGCTGGTCTGGTTGGTTGGCTGGCCCCAGCCACGCTCTCCTCCAGCGCCTCCAGGCAAGAAGTGGTCAGACTGAGGGGTTGTCCTGTGGGAGCAAAGTTTTATAGCACTGATGGAATCCTGCTGAGAGAAGCTGTCTCTGCTTTGGATGTGAACGTCGTTGCTCACAATTCATTTTGATTCCTTCCCCATGTCACATGTTGTTCAGAATTCAAACTGAATTTTGCCATGGTGCGACGGCATAACATGTGATTCTATTTCTTTGTACATATTTAAACCGTAAAAGCTCAAACTCAACAGGGTTGATGCTCCTTCAGTTAAATAAAACTGAGGGGAGTTGTATTTCAGTAGATTTGGCAGACTCATAGTATTTTTTTCTTTCAATGTCATCTGAAGACGTTTACATTGCTGCCTTACACTTTCAGGCAGGTCATAAATTTGTGTACTCTTTCACTCAACATTATTTTTTGTACACGGCAAGTTTGACGTTAAACATTGTGGCGCAAGTTATTTTGTGTGTACGCGCACTCCGTACATGAGGCCCCTGGGGTTAGTGCTCTGGTGGTTTGGGTCAGAGGGGTTTTCTAACTGGTCTCTATCTTATAGTGTCAGATGGGAGCAAACTCCAGAAAAGCTTTTTCAACCACTACCTAGCTTCTTTACATTCCAAGAGGCTTTGCTTATAGTTAGGACAAATTTATTTTTCTACATTCCAGTAGCAAAAATGAATTGCATTTAAAAAGTGATGTTTTGTTGTTTGTCACCAGAGTTGCTGTCACTTTGTGTGATCTTCCTCTTAATCAACGGTAAAGTCTCACACAATATTTTAAATGTCTATTAAACAAAGCATTTGTCATAGCTGATGCCCACACTTGTTCTCTAATGAAGGGGAAGTGCTGTTTGGTAGACTAAAACGCACACTTTCAAATGCTTTACCTCACATTTCGTTCTCAATGAAAGAAAGTAACTGGCAACATTTTCAAAGATCACATGACTTTTACAGAACTAATTGCTGCTATATTCTAAACAGGTTAATTTGCTGTTTACAGAAAATGAAAATCCAGAAAGACATTTTAAGGTGGTGATATGCTCCATAGAACTTTAAAGTTCAGTTTAGTTGGTTTACAAAATGCTTTAATTTTTTTGTTGCTCTTAGAGTAAAACATGTCAGGCAGCTAACATTATTTGTTTGAATGAAAACCTCTTCCTAGATCATAACTTCTAAAACATGCGAAAGGAATCATTTAGAAGCTGGGTCTTTAACCTTCCTTATTGTGAAGAGTTTTGTTGAAGATGCAGCCTTTACAGAACTGTTCTATTAATGATAATATCACAGTTTCTGTTCCTTTCGGCACTCTAGAACAGAATGAAACTGGTTAAAACCAGTGACAGAGGCTCTAATGTTTTTTTTTAATCCTTTTTTTAACAAGTGGAACAGATTTTTTCCCCCGCCCTTGTTTGGATGTTGTGATTTCAGGCTAATTATAGCTAGTACTTGTTATTATTTTTAGATCTGTTAAATAAGTAACAGAGTTGTTTACATCTGGTTGTAGCTGCAGGAGAGAGAAGAAGGTCTAAGTTATTTTTTTTTTGATTGTCATGGGAAATTAGTAATTCCTGGGAACTAAAATATGACTTAAGCACTGATGTGGACAGCACTGGGAAAAGTGCCAAATGTTGGGTTTGTAGTTTATCACCAAATATCGCATTGAAGTGTGATGAGACAACACAGATCCTTGGACTTCAGTCACTAATGGTACTGTGTTCAGCATTCAGTGAAGAAATAAAACGTGCAGTTCGTGTCCAGTCGTACAGAACTACACAATACCCTAGATGAAATCAAACCAACACAATCCAATTTGTTTCACAGATTTTATTCAGGGACACAGTTCAATATAAATGCCATATCCTAAATGTCAGGCAAGACATTTTGATGACACTGTAAAGCCAGCTGGTCACTAGTGGTCTATTTAAAGAAACCCAGTCACTTGTGTCAAGTCATTGACTTCTCAGTAATCCTTCAAACTGAGTATGGCGACAGCAGTAAGCCCCATTTTAACAGGATGAAGCCTTCAACAGAACCCCGCTTTGGTGTGGGTCACTCTCTGCCATGAAGTGGGAAAGGCCACTAGGCATCACACAGGGAAATGGTGAATGGCAGCCAGATGCCTCCATTCTGCGTGGCTATTATTGGAAAATAATGGATGTGTATTTTTTGGATGTGTTATGTTGTGGTGATCTGTTTGGTTATACCGTTTGTTGGGTGCGCGCCGTCACTTAAATCTAAAATGTAACAATCTCAGTCAAGCTTACAGTTTTTTTTTTTTTTTTCAAAAATCATAATTTTTGTTCTCATTTTGTTCTCTGATCTACACGAGTTGGTTACACCTTATGAAAGGTCCTGACACACACACTGGGGGGATTTGGAAGTGGACCCAACAACATCACGCTCCAGATCCACTTTGACAGACGGTAACTGACCCATAGAAAATGTAAAGAGCAATGTGCGATTGCAGAGTAAGTTTGACAATGGTCCTTTTCATTAGCTTCACCTTTTCTGAGTAAGGTGGATATTTGACATTGTTTGTTTTGATGCTCCTCTGACTGAAAATGACTGCTACAATCAGCTATGCTTCCACTTTTGGTTGGAACCTTGTAATATGGTTCTTCATGTTTGTTGTGTTTTTAAATATATTTCTGCTTAGTTTTGAACAGCCTGCATATGTTGAGGCTCTTGTCCAAGACATTTTCCTTGTGGTGCAGAGGCCATAATATGTGGCACATGTGACCCTGTCATGTGTTTGTCATTAACTGTTCGGACACCTCCCTGACACATTTGTCAGTTCCCTTTGCGTTGATTAGGTCATAAAATGATAACATTAAAATAATTTAGCTCTGCCATGTGTTAATCAAATTCATTTTGTCTGTCTTAGGATGGATTGGAAGATAGATTTTGTCTTCTAATGCTAACTAATTTTACTCAGGTGAAATGTGTCAGTTGAAGTTTGATCCCGTAATCCCAGCTGCATGCTCTGAAAGCACACATGGCGTTCTCTTGGCGGTTCATCTTTGTGTAATGTGTGTTGACGACGTAAACTGCAGTGGAAGTTATCACAAGATGTCTAATAATCATTTTTATTCCCTGTGATGATGCTCCTGTAAAATCAAAACCTGTAATAATGTGCAGCATGCAACCAACAGTGAGGTCTATAAAAGGGATCATTGGGGCTGACCTTCCTTCCCTCCAGGACAACATCTAACATTTCTGCAGGCATCCTGGACACAAACTGTGTAGACCTTTACCTTTATGTCGGCGCTATTTACAAAAACCATCTACCACCGAGACCATTTCTTCCACTAGGCTGTCAATCTGGTGAACACAATTAACACCTCACAGCCTGAGTAGTCAGCTCCACTGCCGTGAACCAAAAATAATCACATTTGGCTGATTTCCAAACTGAATAGGTACCATGTTTTTAAAAGCTACACTTTCAAATAAACTCTTTTGTGTTTTCTTTTGTCATTCTCTGTGTTACATTTCATTAAATGAGATACCAAAGAGAATTCCTCCAGTCACGTTCAATGCAGAGTGGGCTTCCCCCTCCTCCACTAGTTTCTCCACCCCTAGTCAGCCGGCTGAACTGATGGAGCTCTCCTAGTCTGCCTATATAGAATACAGACTAAATTGGCTATTGCAAGTTGTGGCTTTGATTTTTAGAGAAGCACTACATATCTCACTTTTTATTGAGCATTTACAAAAAATATTATTTCAAACACAGGTTGGCAACTAGCTGCCATATTTACCATGTCTGTTGGTAATAACCAAAAAAACTTGAGTACTACATTCAAACTTACTGTGGAGCTACAACATTTACCTGGAGTTTTAATTCTGTAAAATATCAAGTCTTATTTTATCTACATGTTAAAATAGATGAACAAATAATAATTCCAGTGTGTCTCGGGTCATCTTACTGACCCTCTTAGTGTTCAGCCTTTAAATTGAACCTCACCTGTTGAGCTTAAATGAAGGGTTCAATGTTGACCTTCTGAAAGCGTCTGGCAGCACACTCTGCCGCACTCTCTTCTCTCCCTTTTTATGAATGTTTGTAAAAAGCAACACAGCAAATTGTTTGGATAGTCATTTTATTATGTCATGTTAAACATTTTTACCTTCAATTTTCTTCTGCTGTCAAATCTGTGTTCTCTTTTTATGTATAAACATTTAATCCAAGCTTTGCTGTAAAATCCATGCAGGAATCAAATAAAATACAAGTTGGGTTTAATAATGCACGAGGGCAATCAATGTATTAATAAAACATAATATCACTAAAAAGTGCTACACTCCACACAAGCAGCTGTTTCAGCAGGGGATATTTCTGTTCTGCATTGCGCTCGTGCTCCACTTCTAAACTACGCTCCCAGCTGCTGGTCACTGTCGCGTTCTCTTCAGGTCTGTGTGTTTAGACTCCGTGGCCCAGCTTTCCTCCGTTGTTTCTCCTTCAGTACCTGCCAACCAAGATCATTGTCTGGCTGCCCATAAAGCTCGTAGGAGCTTGGAACTTTCATTTCAAGTCCCACTTTACCTTCCGGTGTGCATCATCAACAGGGGTGTTTGAACCGCAGTCTGCATTCATTGATCAGTGAGTTATTCTTGTGCAAACCCACCGACAGCAATGAATGTTTATTGCAGCCTTAAATGATGAGCACCTCTGCTTCTGCTCTGATGGTCATAGGTTAGATATGGAGTGCGGCGCTGCAAAAAAAAAGGAACTAAAGATAAGTAAAAGTTTCTTGAAATGAGTGTATTTATCCTTGATTTGAGTAGGTGAATAAGATGATCTGCCAATACACTGAGTATTTTACCCCTAAAATAAGATGAGTTGTTCCTATTATTAATGCAAAAATCTTATTCCATTGGCAGATAATCTGATTTACCGTCTCAAATCAAGAACCAATACAATAATTTCAAGAAGATTTTACTTATTTTTAATTCTGTTTCTGCAGTGAGGACATTGTGTCTGGGTTGAGAAGCTCCTGGAGCATTCGCAGTGCTGAGGTGCCTCTCAAGGTACAGTCAACGGTCGATGGTTTCCCTCAGAGCACAAACTCACCGACAGCGTTGAATGTTCCCCGTGGGCACCACGTTAGCTTTGGTGGCCAGCTCCTCACAATTTGGTTGACAATCCACAATTACAACGTGTAGAACAAACTAAAGCCGAGTTCATTTTTCAGCTGCCTCAACTCTTTCCTGTTCCTGGCCCCTTTGGCATCAGTCAAAATGCATTTGTTTAAGTCTGCAGGTCTGATGAAATCATTCTGATTCCTGCAAACCTGTTCTGATGTTTTGTAGATTCTTGCCGGCTATCAGATTATTTGTGTTTTACAAGGCAAAAACTGTGAGAAACAGAAACGTGAAGACAGGTAACTGCGTGCTCCTCGTGTTACCACTCTTTTAGTCTGCCCTGCACTCTTGAACTGCACTCTTGGCACATGTGGAACGGGTCCATGCCAGGACGTGTTGTCAACCTTGTTGCTGCAACGGCTCAAATGACACCGCAAGGAAAGGTGATGATGCAAAGGCTTGAGTTGCTATACAGAGTCCTGCACACACCGTGAATGACATCATCATCATCATCATCACCTCCTGCAAAGCTGCACAGAAAACGCCGGTGGCTTCAGCCTGCAGTGAAGAAAGCAGAAAGAAACAGAAAGGGCTTAATTAGAAGGTAGCAAGGCTGAGACGGGCGCATGAATCGGCTCACGTGTGATCAGAAGACGCCGCCGTGCCCCACAGCTTAAACAAGTGAGCGCAGTGTTGAGCTAGTTAGAGAATACTGTTCCCTTTACCCTGCGCTGAACCTCGGCTGCTGCTCTGGGAGTGCGGCTTCCTGCCTTCTCCTCTTTGAGGTTGGAAAATCATCCAGTCATGTTTTATTAATGCACTCCCAGTCTGTCTGTCTGTCTGTCTCCGTTTCTGTCTCTGTTCTGCCTGCTCCCCTCAACACTGAAGCAGGGATTTGGAACGCCGCAGCTCTTTCGCTCTGCATCCTCAGATGCTGAGACCTGTTCTGGAAGGTGCTGAAGAACAGGATGCGGGTCGTTATCTCGTTGTTTGCTTCAGTTCTGCCGAGTTTGGGTAAAAAAAGAAGGGCGAGGATGGGAAAAGGATGATAGGCCGTGAGTTCCCTACACTTGACAGGCTTCCAGAAAGGACCCATGCTGTTCTGCTTGCTACATAATAAATGATCACTTTAGGAAGAGGGACGCAACTCACTCTCTCCCACTTTGACATAGTTCACTGACCACGGAGGAGACCTCATTATCAACACTCACTATAGAACTGCAACATTCATCACTCTCCTGTGTTCCATCAATTATGGATCCACGTGTTCCAAAGACCCAAAATAAGAAACGGGAATCATGCTGAAAGATTTTGTTTTTATTCACATATATAACAATTGTTAAAAACTGTTGGGTTAAACAATTTCACTTAAATGATATTCTACCGCTTAAACAAGGAGATCCCGTATTCCCTGCATCCTTTTCCACACGCATTAGGTAAGAATAGATTCGTAATTGTTTTCTTTTTTGTTGTAGTTGTTGCTGCCAGTTTCAGCTTCAGTGGATTTCCTTCTTGGCATTTGTAGCCCTTGGCTGTTTGCCAGAGACACACAGAGAAGCTGTTTTTTTCATTCTCAAATCTCTCCCTGTCTCTGTTTTTTTTTTTTTTTTTTGACTGACTCCACTTCCGCCCCCCCCCCCCCCTCTGCACTTGGGAAGAACTTGTGGGAAATGTATGGTAATGTGCACACTGACTCATTCATCTGGTTGAGGCGTGGCTTTCGCCTCGGCGTCGGACTTTCCTGATAATACCAGAGCCCTGGCTTAGCCCCCAGAATCTTTGCATAACTGACAAACTTTCAAAAGTGTAATGTGCACAAGATAGTTGGGCCAGCCTAGGAGGCCGCGGGGGCCTGAGGCGAGCGGTAGCAGCAGCAGCAGCAACAGTGTGACTGAACCAGCATGAACCCTGCGTCGTCAGCGCATTCCAGGGGTTGGACAATGAGAAGCACACTGTGTACTCTCTGTCCTATTGCCTTGCATATTTGGCTGCTCTGTAGCCACGACTGCCTGAAGCTAAGCAAGTACAACACAGATGCACTGACGTTAAGGAAAAAAAAAAAATTGTTCAAATTCTTACAGTACGTTCATTCAAGGGAAAAGCCACAAAAAACCCCTCCTGTGCAACATGAGCTGTCTCTTGGTTGGGTTGAGCCTTGTGAAAGTCTAGGCCACCATAAATCTGCCTAAACTATGAAGACGTGTGTGTGAAAATGAGTTCTCAGCCTACCGCCCCAAAACGGAGGTTATAGGTGAGCCACCATGAGTTTCTGTATTGCATGAGTGAGAATGTTTCATCCTGTTACAAAGAGAATAAAACAAAAATCACTTTAGTGCTTTTGTTTAAGCAAAAAGCAAAATAATTTCTACTGCTGCAAATTGATATGACATTACTTGTGATAATGTTACCTATGTCATTTATTTTCACATATACACTTAATAAAGAATAAAAAAATTCCACAAAATATAGTAGAACTTCTTTGACAGAATATTTTACCTTTGTGCTGTTTTGCTCTTTTCTAGAGTTATAAAGGCATAAGAAGTGCTACTGGAAATATTCTTAAACCACTCTACGACTCCATGGCTCCACACAGCAGAAGAAGACTGGTCTCTGCGCTTTCTTTGGCCTGAAGTTCATGGTGGATAGTATTTCTGCTTGTAAAACTAGCTTTGACCAAGCTTGATGTGCTGCAGTGTGCCAGTAAGCGGCTCATCCGGTGTTTGGGAGCAGTTCTGCATCGTGTTGTCTTTGGGTAAACTAGTTAGTCAGCCATTAAAAGTCATTTAAAAAAAAAAAAAAAACATGAAATGTGAACGAGGCTGAAATGTGGAAGTTAGGTGAACACTCGCATCCAAAACTCCTGAATCTCCACACGCTCACAGTCCAACGGGCTCTTCCAAGATGAAACGGTTCCTTTCTCTTTCACTTTTCATTTTGCACCCTGAGAGTAGAGGAGAGGAAATGCACATTTTTGGTTCCTGCTACGGGATTTCCACAAACTGGCTCAACGTTTGCTCCTTTCTGCAGATAACACAAATATTATGCTACCAAGTGTGTCGGCGGTCCACCCAATGCGCCCAGCATAGCTCAGATGCCTGTTCAAAAATACTCCAGCTGGGCCGCTGCCAGCATATGCACTCGCGCGGCTTCCCCATCCCATCGTTTCTCCTTACAATCACGGTTGTACAGTTTGCTGGTGCAGTCAGGCGTCTCCTGATGGAAGTGTGCTCAGAGATTAAATCGCTAACATCACTCATGCCGTGGGTGATCCTCTTCACAGGAAAGCTCAAACAGATTTAGAAAATATGCCTTAATTGCTGTGTCATTGGCAGAATAGGCTTTGAGTCACATCGGACGGTTTAATATCTGCTCGATTTAAGAAGTTATTAATGAGATTTAGCGGTTCAGCTGGGTCACTTACCATCACGCTCAGCTGTCGCACCACTGTGTTTTCTGTCAGGCCTTTAAATGGGAGATAAGCTGCGCTATTTAGCTCGTGCATATCCGTAGACATGTTGGGCCTGGATAAGTGCAGCCTCCAAAATGTGCCTCACATTGTACTTCAGCTGTGATGTAACTTGATTGGCTGACATGTTTGGAAGCAACCCAAGGGGGGGACTTGTTTTGTGAGCCAATATTTATCATTTCCTGGCTTTAGTTTTTTAGATTTCCCAGTGTGGGTTTAGTATAAATAATCGAGTAAATGAAGGTGAGATATGACAGATTGTTGCTTTCAGAAATCGTTAAATTTCTGTAGGCCTTATAGTCCTGGATCTTTGTTACGATGCTGTCAGAAAAGTCAAAAAGTGCTACAGCGGAAAGGTTTGACGCTTCGTTGCAACCTTGACCTTAACATCCAATATGGCTGCATAAAAGGAAGGGAACTGGCTTTCCTTTGTAGTCAGACCAGCACCCATCTGTGCTGCCAGCTCCCGTCTTCACATTAACCCTAAGCTCCTGTGACTGAATATCTTCCACCAGCGTTCCAGGTGGCCCCAGTCTTCCATTTCTTCCACCCGTTTGTATCCTCACACCATCCCGCTTTGAGTGACACGTCTTTGTGTCGACTCTGGCTTTTCTTCTCCTTCCTCTCTCTCCGCTGTGCACCTTTGAACCCAACCTTGACTTGCTTGATCACCTCACATCACTCTGACACTGGTTGACTTATCCCTTCCCTTGGTAAACACGATAAAACCTGCAGGGTATGTTTTACTCTTCTTTTCTCCAAAGCTTTGTTGGTTCACTTCAGAGTGCCCGGGCTGATGAATATGTAACCCAGGCTCTGTTTCTAGCGGTTTAAAGGATCCCTATCAAAGCGTGATGAGAGGGCCCTTTGTGGTTGTCTCCTGGATTTAAGCGTGACGTTTCTCTGCTGCTTCTCTTTTTTTTTTATCTCTAGCCGTCTTTATCTCCCAGGTCACACACAAAGCGTGTACCCCTGAGACTAGTATATTTTGCTGTTTGACAAATCACCGCTTGTTTCACTCCTAATTGAGTCACTATTGTAGATCAGAAGCACAATATAGCAGCTCCTTGGCACTAGATGCTTTTGGTCTTTGTTTAATCTGTCTAGTTGATGTGGCGATGAGACAAGAATGCTGATGAGCGTCGCGATCGGTTTCTCCTTTTTTTTTTTTTTTTTTTTTTTTTTTTACCCAGCATCCTCTAGGCCATGATGGCAGTCCCGCACGTCTCACCCACCCATCCTACGCTCAGGGGAAAGGAAGCTCAGTGAGTAGTGGCGCAGCGGGGCCAACATCACAGGCACTAACTCAGATTTCAGATTTCTATTACCAAGAGGGTGAGAAAGTGAGAGTGACCTGGATACTGATCAACCTGTGTGTCTGCGCCCCCCTGCAGCCTGACAGACCTGCTGCAAACGGCAAATACCACAGACAAAAAAAAAAAAAAAAAAGGTTGAAGGACCGTGTTGGAGTTAGTGTTGGAGTGGGAGGGGGGGGGAAATGGTACAGCAGAACATTGGTTAGAAGCTCCTAGCAGCTGTTTGCTCATCGGAGCTGTTTCAAAGCTCCGTTGACATCTCCCGACACGTCTGCCCAGACATGACCAGGGGTTTCATACCATACCTTGCCTGTCGCTCTTTTAGTTCTCGTTTATGAGAGTGCTGCTGTTTTTAGCCCCAATGCTGTACAAGCCAGACTACACAGAGCTGCCGTCCTTTGCAGCTACATCGCTCCTCAGCCTTTGACTTCTCATGAAGCCACATTCTAATTTTTAGCCTGACTCAAACGCCACAGCAGCATTCCTCACTGCGTGCCCCAGAAGGGAGGCGGACATTGCTGCTTTGCTCTGCCAGGGGAAACTGTAACCCTCTCCGGCCGATAGTTTGCACTCCGCTCACCCAATACACGTATGGTATGGATACAAGGCCGAGCAGCGCTGACTCAGGGTGGAATATCTTCAAAGACTCGGGATTCTTCGTTGCTAGATGAGCGCTGCAGTACAAGTCACGAAGTTTAACAGCGCAGCGCTTTGGATGGCCTGATCCTCTGCGCCGCAGAGTTGTTGAGGACAGTGCTTTAGAGAGTTGCTCCAGAGACTTAACACCCCCCCCCCCCCTCCCTCCACATCCTTCTCATGCGCACACACCAGCAGAGCAGGATCTCTGCTGAATTCATGTCTCCTTTCACATTTCTAAGAGGCGTAAAACCTTTCTGGATTAAAGAAGGTAATCTGACAGGCAGAAGATTGTATTAGCTGAAATGTTGGCACAGCTTTTAGTTTCTCCTACTTGCACCTCCACCACCCTGCCAAGCCCCCCCCCCCCCTCAGTCTGCCTCTGCTGCTGACCTGCTGGATGGCATTATTATGTTTTGCTTTTGAATTACAGCAAAGAAAGACATCCAAATCTTCCTTGCTCTTCAGCCCCGCGCTCCCTCATGTTTCCTTTCTCATATCTCATTCCTGCCTCTCTCCTCCGCTCTCCCAGCTGTGACAGCACACACTCGTGTGAACCGGTGATTTATCATTTGCTAATCCGTGCTGATTATGGAGCTTTCCGTGCAGCCCTTATCTTCTGCTGAGCCCGCTTTTCACTCAGTAGCTGCCAATTATCTTTTGGGCAGCCCGCAAACAGACAGACTCCTCTCTGTCAGCCAGCTGCGTATCCGCCGCCAGCTCCTTCCCTCTTCTATACAAGCAAACTGTATAGGCGTGCCTGCGGCAGGTGGGCTGGCTGAGCGTATGTATTTTAGGAGCCGAGTGCTTGTTGAAATGTCACGTCGGGAGATTGAGTTCAGGATTTCATTTGGTGTCGGAAACGCCTCACTCTTAACTCCCCTTCATTTGTCTGCAGAGGACTGAGAAAGCGTGAAGGGTTCAAGAGGAGGGTTGGTAAGTGATGCCAAAGAGTCGAAGCGTATCACACACATTTGGCTTAGTGGCAGCAATGAGGTCCTCGTCTGTTGTACTCTGGTTCCACTTGCTTTATCAGTCTTTAGGAGCTGATGGAGCAGAGCCCCGAGGATAATTTGTCCCTATGTTTTCACGCGATAAGCTCAGAAGTGCCGTGGTTCGTGTATCAACATCAAGGTCCCGCATTCTGCTCAGATGCCTCCTCTGAGGGGCTGGATGGAAGATTCATCACCGCTCCCCAAGGCATGGCACTCGGACGGTCAGAGTACGCGCATGCCAGAGCAGGGTTGTGGGTAGAGAGGCCTTGCCCAGGGGGAGGGTATGCAGATCACAGCGCGCTCAGCTGATGTGGCAACCAATTGTCACCGTAATGGGAAGTGACGTGCACATCAGAACAATGTGGGTCAGAACGCCAGACGACCAGCCCGCGGCCTGTATCTGCTCCGCCTGTCTAATCTCCTGCAGCCCGACCAGACGGGACTCTCTAATCGACCCTGATATTCACTGAACACACATTACCGTCGGCCATGGCGCTCTTCAGCTCAAACACGCAGGAGGAGCTGCCGGGACTCTCTGGATGTGGCCAAGGAGAGGTGGTGGATGTTCTCCTGTTCGTGTAGAACGCCCCGTCAACATTCTAGACAGGCCCAAGCTAAATTTAATTTTAATTAATGTGTTACAAATCCAAATGTTTCCCTTCAGCTCATCGCCGTTGCTCTTTAATGTGACGACTGTTTTCCCGCCATTCGCCATGGCTTTGTGGGTTCTGAAATATTTATGAGCACAGCTAAAAATAATTTCAGTGTTCTGTGGTGTTTCCGCAGTGCGATACAGACTGAGCTGTGATTTCTTTTTTTTTCTTTTTTTTCTCAGTGGATGAAAAATGTGGGTCAGATGGACACGGAACTTAATAGGATTCCCATGACATGGTCAGAGAGCTGGCGTGGGAGGGGAGGGAAGATGGGAAAGGCTGGGGAGGGGGAAACTCCACTAGTGAACTTTTGTGTTTGCTTAGCACCTGGGTACTGATTTAACAATGACACGGAAGCTGGGGGAAGTGACAGATTAGACTGCTGATCTGTTTTTCTCCACAGATTTGGCTTTTTTGAAGTACAGTCATAAGCAGAGGAGGAGCTGGAGAAGTTCAGCCCGCCTGAATCTGCTTCTGCTTGATCAAAGGCTGTAATTTCCTGTTCGTTTCAGGACCCCATCCCCCAACTCAGGGCTCTAGTCTGCTAATCCCACCCCTCAAAATTACCCTGCACACACACACACACACACACACACACACACACCCTCCAGCCCCCACCCTGGTGTCCCGCGCGCCTGTGCTTATAGGCCTGCTCCACTCTGGGGCTCGGGACCAGGAGGCTCTGCGCTTTGTGTCAGCAGGCTCACGACTGAGCACCAACAAATCCTCATTGTCCCACGCAAAAGTGGTGACCGAGGAGGAGGGGAGATGGACAGGAGGCGGGTAGGCGAGGGAGGCATCGCTGTCTGGTTTCTATTCAAATCCAGGTATCCGGACGGCCCCATGAGGGGAGCGAGGGGTGCAGAGGGGCTTACACGACTCTTCCAAAGCCAGGAGCAAAGTTCATGAGGTCCTCGGCTCTGGGCTAGGCAGAAGCTGAGGTGTCGGGGTCACGGAGTTCCTGCTCTGGACTCAACAGCTGATCAGCTAGTGATAGCGGATTTCTTAAATCCACGTTGGCCCTTAGGACACTGCACAGCCGTGTTAGGGACAGAATAACATGTCGGACCACTCAGAGTCACCTCCACAGAGTCCAAACGTTATCGTTTTGTCAGCAGAGGACTTTGAATACCTGCTTTCTGTTTCGTTGAGCAATCTCTCTATGAGAACATAGTGTTTTTGTCCCTGATTTAAAGACAAAACACTCAGCTGTCTGCGGTGCACCTAAATCCTCTGTTAACTGGAGCTGAAGGGTGTCTGACTTCAGAAAGAAGCCAGTGCAGGTGGCGAGGGCTTGAAATGTTGCTCTGAGTAACAAGACTCTACATGTACGGGCATTTCTGAAAGATTCAACATGAATGCCTCAGACGTGCAACATGCTTTTCTCTTCTCTTCCAGCCTCAGGAGATTGTTGTTCTTTTTTTTCCAGATGTTTTTCTAGTAATTACGCTTGTCTTTTACTTCCTACAGCTCAAGTTGATGGCTTTTCAGAGTCTGCTCTTTACTCATGAGTAGTTATGGATGAAGTTGTCCACTCAGGTTATTATTGTAAGTTGGCTTGTGGTGTAGTAAACCGTAATGTTTCCCACAAAAACGGCAACAGCCAATGAGTACATCTGTGATCCACAGACATGATTTTGTCAGTTGTTGTTACTCCTTCATGCACGCTTTTTTCCCCCCCTCTCATACTGGATTTAGAGCTTTGGACAACAAAAGCAGAAGGGGAACGGAAAAGAGAAAAGATTTAGATAGCTAGCATTTCCTGCCAACCACCACCACGCGAGCCAGCCGGGGAAACCAGTGAAAAAAGGGGAATAGAAAATGACAAGCTCTGTGAAAATGTCTGTTTCTCCTATTCTTCCTCTTTTGTCACTTTCTATATTTAACCCCCTCCTACGTTGATGCTTCCTTAGGTGCTGCTTCTCCCTAACGGCCACACTCTTACAAGTAGGTACTCTGGATGTGGGGAATACGTTCAAGTTTTTTTATTTTCATGTATTTAAAAAATCTGCCGGACAAAAGTGATACAGACATCAGCGCTTAATGCAGGGGCTTATCTCATTCAACCATTTTTTTGGGGGGAGAGGGAGGGGGGGGGGACTCCCAGCAGGCTTGGAAGCATGCTGGGAGTTTCTCATGAAGCGAAGCGTGGTTGTCCCCCAAATTCCAGCGGCAACTCCAACCCTGTGCCCCAATGTTAAAGGCTGACGCTCAACCCTTCACCCCCTCCCCTCCCCCCCGCCCTCCGCTCACAGAGCAGGGCAGCAGCTGGCTGACCTGTCCCTCCGCTGCAGCCTCTAATGGTTGACCTGCCCCGTCTGGTCGGCCCTGCTTGCTTTTGTCTACTGTCTGGCTCAGTTCCTCTCCAGTCACACATCGCTACCGGCTACCGCAGCCCGCATTCCCACAGAGGAGAAACAAAAAACAGACTCGCTATCAAACACTTTTCACACTTTGTGCGGCATACAGAATCTGTCTTTTCACACATACATCCATTTCAAAAGTGTCCCGTTCTTCAGTTGTTACACCAACTCTCTTGCACGCACGCACACACACACACACACACACACATACAAACACACAGAGCAAGGGCCAGTTAAAAATTCCTGCAAGTGAAAATTTATCATTTTCATTGGATAACATTTACAGGAATTCGAAACTTTTTTATATTCAGTTACATTTTCATAATTTCGTCTTTTGCATAAATGCTACTGAAGAAAATAAATACGTGATTACGGGGGTACATTTGAGCCATGAAACAGAGAAATAAGTGTTGAGGAAAAGCAGTGCAGATACATACCTGAAGTGTGGCCTAAAGTTCAGCATCAGGAAACCGTGGCGACGGGATGGCAGAGAAGACCAGAGCGAAAAGTGTCCATATTCAGCGAGAGACCTCATGTAAGACGGGCTGAAAAGTTGCCGCTGGAATGGGTTGAACGGGTTCCTCTCCCTTGCTCCCTCCCCTTTCTCCCTCCCTCTCTCTCTCTGTCTCTCTCTCTCTCTCTCTCTCTCTCTGTGAGTTTCTCCTCTCAGACGTGCAAACAACACACACACTCCTGAAACGCAGCCTCTCAGCCTGATTTTTCACGGCTCCAGTGGGAAGTCAGCCAGCAGTTTGCAAATACAACTGCCTTTCAAACCGTGTTCTTTCTCTCTCTCTCTGTCTGTCTCTTCCTCCCTTATCATCATTCCTTCTGTACACCTACATAAATAAACAAGCGGATGCATTCCCTCATGCACCCCCCCCCCCCCCCCCCACACACACACACACACACACATTCACACACTTGTACTCACTAAAGTCTGGCTACAGCACAAGTTATTGAACTGCTCCACATTTTCTCGCATGCACTATATATGAGGGAGTTGGCGGACAGCAGCACATAGAGTCATGTGTTGGGTTGAGGGCCGCTGTGATTCGCTGAGGGCCTGGGAGCCGGTGGCACGAAGGGGGAATTAGGGCGTCCTGTGATTGGTCTGAACTCAGACCATTGAAAGCGAAACGCTTCTCCATTGAATGGCTGCCTAAGTGGGTGGAGTTAGAGGGACACGACTGGAAAGTGGGGGCCAGATTTGCTTAACAATCCTGGGAGCTTATTATCTTTATTAGAGTATTAACCACTATGGATGGGCTGATCAAAGGCTTATGTACATGTATCACAGGTCTACTCATTTATTGTATAACTGGGTAAAGGAAAATGTGACCCCAATTGCTTGCCACCAGGTAGAGCAAATAAGAAAGCAACTGGAATAAAAGGTTGCTAAAAAAAACAAAAGAAGAAAACTAGTTGGACTTATTCAAATGGGTCTTAAATGTTACCAAATTAGATTTTTATCTAGGAAAAGCAAACATTTCTGTTGAGTTTTAAATCAGTTCATCAATTATCTCCAATCTTTCTTCCGTAGTAAGTTAGAATAACAGATTAAATTGTGAAAGACATTTCAGGCACATAATTTCAAAGGCTTTGTCAAAAATCAGAAATGAGGTCATGATGCTGAGTATTAATGAGCCCTGATAATCCCATGTCTCCTACAAAAACATGTAGAATACTGATTTTTAACCAGCGTGTCTTCAAGTGTGAAGCACTGTGGGATTAATATCTTGCAGCAATATACAGTCATGATGAACATGTACTGTGCATCCTGTTTCAAACCATGAGTTGTGCATATGACCTGGATCTGGAATTATTTAATATAACCTCCAGTGTACAAAACACACACTACAAATTCCACACTGTTAGTTATTAAGCAAGATGAACTCGTACTGGAAAAAAACTGTATGTGGAAAAATGAAGCTCATTGTGGTCAAGTTCTGGCCCATGATCAATAACGACCAGCCCTGGGTCCTGGGCTCTAAACAAGCCCAAATCAACAACACTGCACCGCTATGTTAGTATGAGATGTTGGTGCTTATATGCCATTTTTGGTGTTCACCAAACATAGTTTTTATTTTACCCAAATGTGTCTACATTGGTCAGATTTCTTCGAAGGACGTTGTTTAAGAAGTCTTGTGGTTAATGGAACTTTGAAAACCTACGCTGATCTGACCTTTCCCTTTTGGAGAGAGGACACTTTCTAATTGCTTCAGACAACCCATACTTGTGTAATCTTTTTTTCTAACTATAGTCTCATGAACTATAAATACCTTCAACATGCTAATGGAGGCCTTTAGCCTGTGAGCGTGTACTTAGTTTACCCCCACAGCATTTCCATATTGTTTTAATCTTGCATAAATTGTGCCAGTGTGAAATCTGTGTTTACCATGATTCTTGGCAAGCACAATACGTACACATATATAACGCTATATGTCCTGTTCACTTTAGATTACTTCACATGTTACTACACTCATTGGCAGAGGCACCTTTCCAGTAGTACTATTTGGTTCGACTTAGTTCATAGCTACTCAGCTCCACATAGTACATTTTGTATTCCATTCCATTTGAGTACCACCTCAATGTGGGCGTAGTCGTCATAGCGAGGCATTCCCAGTGTCTGAAAATGAAAGAGACTCAGTCTCTGGCTTTTTGTCAGATTTAAAGTTAAAAAAAAAAAAAAAAAAAAAAAAAAAAAGAGCCAGAGGCTGGCAGCAGGATGAAATGCTAGTAGCTTGTTGGAGCTATAGAGCGGTATTAAACCAAAGGGTACAAGCTAGACGACATGCTAATGGTACCTAATGCTAGCTTGAAAACAGCAAAGAATAATCCAACAGTTGGATGAATCTCTTTTGGTTTGGTATAATTGCTCATCAGAGTTATGCACCATTAAGTTGTAGGTTAAAACAAGGGTCAGTATCAGGAATTGCAGATGCTGAATTTCTTAATATAAAAGTGCCATCACTAAAAAGTAGTTTCCTCTGCACTGGCACATCCAAGAATAGTAATTTGTGTGATGAGTTTGCTAAGAACAATTATTCATTTATGTTATCTTGTTTTGAAAATGGGCCATTGATGCACATAAATGTACTATTGATTCCTACCGTACCTTTTATTATGCTCTGCTAAATTAGAAAATCTTGGTCATATTTTTTTTAATTACAGACAGCAGCTGAAGTCAAACTATTTAAGATAAGCAAAACAGGGCTGCCTCTCCTACAATGGGGAGCAAATACTTCAAGATATATACATTTTTATGTACCTTGAAAAAGCTTTTAGGAAGGGTCATGTTGCTGCATTTGGCTGGACATTAACTGTGTCGGAGTTGGTGCCGGGGCAAAAGCAGGAGAGCTTAGACGTCATCAGGTCCTTGAGACACCAAAGTGCTTTTATGCTAGTCAGTCTTTCACCCATTCGTTCACATGCTGACGGTGGGGAGCTACATCGTAGCCACAGCTGCCCCGGGGCAGACTGACAGAAGTGAGGCCTCCATACAATCAGTGCCATCAGGCCCTCTGACCGCTGACAGCAGGCATGGCAGGTGAAGTGTTTTGGATGAAGCACACCATGGGAAGAAATTAAGTTTGTTTGTAAATGCCTCAGGTTTGAAAACGACCATATCGTAGAAAAACTCTATTGACGTCTCCTGTCTAAACATATGAGTTACGGGATTTTAAATAATGCTGCAATTTTCTCAGAATTAGTGTTTTTGGAGGACAAATTGGCCACTATTCTTAAAGTCTTTGTGCTATAAAAATAATACATTAATGTAAAGTTGACTGTATATCATTTGACTGTGTACTAAATTAGAATCAGTATATTTTAATGCAATTGTTTTATTAAAATATGAGAGTATCTCATAGAGCTCCCATAAAAAAAAATCTCCAAGTACTATTTTAACAAAAATAAGGACAAATTTACTTCTGTGAGGTTTCCTCCCCGTGAATGATCATGGCATACAGAGCCCTGGAGCGTGGCCTAATGCTTTCATTCACACCTGATTAAATCACTCTGACCTGGATAATGTTCAACACTCCACGCTCGGCAGCACGCTGCCACACTAATCTTTTGTTCAGCTTTAACAAAATGCTGCTTGCCTCCTAGTTATCCTGAGATGATATTAAAGTGGATAACTTGGCAGATGTCAAGACGGCAGAGTCAATCCACACATCCATTTCCATTGCCCTCTCTTCAAAGAAGTTGAATGCTGTATACTTGCTTGGATTTTAAGTCAGATGAAGTGCTGTGAATGTTGTGAGAAAAGAGGATTGGTTACCATCATGGAATGATTTTAAAGTCAACTTTCATCATAAAATACTAGAAGGTGGAATAATTCTAGTCAGATTTCTTTATAGCTTACCCTAGTCACCTTTTGAAATTGTTAAAGAAACTACACTTGAGAAATTAAAGCTGTCGGTAATTAACATCTGCAGAATTTATCTCCATTCAGCTGTACAAAATTATCTTGATGAATCCGATGTGTCCATCTTTTCAAAATTTGTTCCACTGACATTGGTACAGTATCATTTTAAGAATTTCATTGCTGAAGCCTAAAGGCTCTATAATGAGCATATTCATGTAGGGGATTTCCTTTGAGTTGCTGACATTTTGGTTGCTTTTAGATTTTTTTTCTACTCATGCATGTTTTCAACCCTTGCTGATTCTAAAAAATGCTTAGATTTTCAAACCTAAATGACTAAAACAGTCGGTGCTTTATCTAAAACTGCTTTTACACTTACTGTCATTGTGATGGAACCACACAATTTTCTGAAGAGAATATGGAAAGTCAAGATTATTTGTATAACACCGTTCATTAAAGGGGGCATATCTAGCAAAATCCTCTTTTTTTAGCCCTTAAATGCATTTTGTTGTGTACTTGGAGTCTCTAGGCATGCAGGAAAGTTGAATGTAGTCTGTCCAGGTACTGCGTAGATATCTTTATATTCTGGTACAGTCATACTTTTCTATCCCTTCAAGTTTCTAAATTACATTTTTTGAACAGTTATGTTAAAGTAAATGACCAAGTCTTATGTTGATTAATTTAAAAATACTTAATTAATCGAGAGAGAAAATAAATGTAACTCCGTCTGTCCGTCTTCTTCCGCTTATCCGGGGTCGGGTCGCGGGGGTAGCAGCTTCAGTAGGGAGGCCCAGATGTCCCTCTACCCAGCCACTTGGGCCAGCTCCTCAGGAGGAATCCCAAGGCGTTCCCAGGCCAGCCGGGAGACATAGTCCCTCCAGCATGTCCTGGGTCTTCCCCTGGGCCTCCTCCCGGTGGGACGTGCCCGGAACACCTCACCAGGGAGGCGTCCAGGAGGCTTCCTGACCAGATGCCCGAGCCACCTCAACTGGCTCCTCTCGACGTGGAGGAGTAGCGGCTCTACTCTGAGTCCTCCCCGGATGACTGAGCTCCTCACCCTATCTCTAAGGGAGAGCCCAGACACACTACGGAGAAAACTCATTTCAGCCGCTTGTATCCGGGATCTCGTTCTTTCGGTCACAACCAAAAGCTCGTGACCATAGATGAGGGTAGGAACGTAGATCGACCGGTAAATCGAGAGCTTCGCCTTTTGGCTCAGCTCTCTCTTCACCACAACGGATCGGTACAGCGCCCGCTTCACAGCAGACGCTGCACCAATCCGCCTGTCGATCTCCCGCTCCATCTTCCCCTCATTCGTGAACAAGACCCCAAGATACTTGAACTCCTCCACTAGGGGCAGCACATCCTCCCCAACCCGGAGAAGGCACTCTACCCTTTTCCGGTTCAAGACCATGGTCTCGGATTTAGAGGCACTGATTTTCATCCCGCTTCGCACTCGGCTGCGAACCGCTCCAGTGAGAGCTTTAGATCACTCCGTGATGAAGCCAATAGGACCACGACATCCGCGAATAGCAGAGACGCAATCCTAAGGCCACCAAAATGGATCCCCTCAACACCTTGGCTGCGCCTAGAAATTCTGTCCATAAAAGTTATGAACAGAATCGGTGACAAAGGGTAACCTTGGCGGAGTCCAACTCTCACCGGAAACGAGTCCGACTTACAGCCGGCAATGCGGACCAGACTCTGACACCGGTCGTACAGAGACCTGACAGCCCTTATTAAAGGGTCCGGTACTCCATACTCCCGGAGTACCCCCCATAGGATCCCTCGGGGTACACGGTCGAATGCTTTCTCCAGATCCACAAAGCACATGTAGACTGGTTGGGCAAACTCCCATGCCCCCTCCAGAATCCTGCTGAGGGTGTAGAGCTGGTCCAGTGTTCCACGGCCAGGACGAAAACCACACTGCTGTTCCTGAATCCGAGATTCGACTATCCGACGGACCCTCCTTTCCAGAAACCCTGAATAGACCTTACCAAGGAGGCTTAAGAGTGTGATCCCTCTGTAGTTGGAACACACCCTCCGGTCCCCCTTTTTAAATAGGGAACCCCCACCCTAGTCTGCCAATCCAGGGGAACTGCCCCCGATGTCCACGCAATGTTGCAGAGCCGCGTTAACCAACACAGCCCCACAACATCCAGAGCCTTAAGGTACTCAGGGCGAATCTCATCCACCCCCGGGGCCTTGCCACCGAGGAGCTTTTTAACAACCTCAGCAACCTCAGCACCAGAGATGGGAGAACCCGACCCAGAGTCATCAGGCTCTGCTTCCGCAATGGAAGACGTGTTGGTGGGATTAAGGAGGTCTTCGAAGTATTCCGCCCACCGAAACACGACGTCCCAAGTTGAGGTCAGCAGCACACCACCCCCACTGTAAACAGTGTTGGTGCTGCACTGCTTTCCCCTCCTGAGACGCCGGATAGTGGACCAGAATCACTTCGAAGCCATACGGAAGTCTTTCTCCATGGCCTCTCCGAACTCTTCCCACGCCCGAGTTTTTGCCTCGGCGACCAGCCGAGCCACCTGCCGCTTTGACTGCCGGTACACATCAGCGGCTTCCGGAGTCCCACAGGCCAAAAAAGCCCGGTAGGACTTCAGCTTGACGGCTTCCCTCACTGCTGGTGTCCACCAGCGGGTTCGAGGGTTGCCGCCGCGACGTGCGGCGGCAACCCTCGAACCCACCCCAGCTCGGCGCCTCTCACCATGGGCAACTCCATGGGAACCCACCCCAGCTCGGCGCCTCTCACCATGGGCAACTCCAGAGTGGAAGAATGTCCAGCCCCTCTCAAGGAGACTGGTTCCAGAGCCAGAGCAGTGCGTCGAGGTGAGTCCGACTATCTCTAGTCGGAACCTCTCAACCTCGCGCACAAGCTCAGGCTCCTTCTCCACCAGAGAGGTGACATTCCACGTCCCAAGAGCCAGCTTCTGCAGCCGAGGATCGGAACGCCAAGGTCCCCGCCCTCTGCTGCTACCCGTTGCACATTGCACCCGACCCCTTTGGCCCCTCCGACAGGTGGTGAGCCCATCGGAAGGGGGACCCACGTCGCCTATTCGGGCTGAGCCCGGCCGGGCTCCATGGGCAAAAGCCCGGCCACCAGACGCTCGCCAACGTGCCCCACCTCCAGGCCTGGCTCCAGAGTGGGGCCCCGGTGACCCGCGTCCGGGCGAGGGAACACGAGGTCCAATAATCGTACTCATCATAAGGGGCATTTTGGGCTGCGCTTTGTCTGGTCCCTCACCTAAGACCTGTCTGCCTTGGGTGACCCTACTAGGGGCTTAAAGCCCCTGACAGCATAGCTCCTAGGATCATTGGGACACTCAAACCCCTCCACCACGGTAAGGTGGCAGCCCAGGGAGGGGCTGCCACCTTAAATGTAACTCAAAAAGTCATTATGATGGCTGAGGGCAGGAAGGGTCTCCTCTAGCAGTCAGTACTACAGCAGATCTGAAGAAACTCCTGACCTGCTGTTGAATGACAGTCCCATGAAAAGGATGCTCAGGGTTATCCATAGTGTTAATTTTGTGAAGAATCCTTCTTTGAACAATCATCTCTAGAGGTTCTAGAACAGTCCCCAGATCAGAACTAGCCTTCTTTGTCAGCTTGTCGAGCAGTTCTAAGCCATTTGCTGTGATTCTGCAACTTCAACAGATGGTGACAGGAGACATTGCACTCTCCCCAACAGACTTATAGGAGATGTGAAGCATCCTGTTGAAAACAGGAGGACCAAAGCTTTTTCAAGAAGCTTCACAGCTTCACTGCCACATCTCAATTAGTCTTGTTGGCGAGGTGAACACTCCTGTGTTTATACCCCCTGTTTTGTGCACATCCATTACTGTCTGGTTTTGCTCTTCCACAAAACAAGACAGATCCAAGCTACAATTAGGTTTGCAAAGAAGATCGTCAGGGCTGACCTGTCAGGGCTTAGTGTCTAAAATGTCCCAAAGCACAAAAAGCTTTGCAGCGCAATCCTTCACACAGAACTTGTGTGATAAATATGCAACGCAAATTAGCGTGAAAGTGTGCAGAAATCCACGTAAGTTTTTGACTTGCTGTGATAATGAGCCGCAGTCGACAGTAACAAATTACAAAGCACCAAAACCCTAACACTCAGAAAAGTGACTGTTAAATTTATTTAAACTCAAGGATCATCATAACCTCGCCTGCAAGATGAATTCTTGCAGTATTTGTGTTCACAAACACACAAGAATCAATCTTGTACTGCTCCAGCTTCAACCGTTTGTGTTTGAACCAAAAACGGTTCAGGCCAATCACATTGCAGTATTATGATTTAAGGCGGGACATACCGGCGCGACAAAAGCACAAAAGCAAAAGCGGTTGAGCCCACAGCTGAAACAACACAAACATGGCAGCGCAGGAGGACGCATGTATGGCTGCTGCTATCACATCTGTTTTGTAAGAATCCACGATTTCTTCTTTGACAGAACAGCAAGTAGTGCTTTGACTAGCTTATCATGTTGAGGTTTCGCTTGATGTCTGCTCCTTGCCTTTAAAACCGATAACCAACCAAAGATGGGCTAAAACCGATCTTTCGTAGGTGGGCACTAGGTGTTGCGTCACCAAATCAGCTCAGAAATCATTGTTGACTGTACCTCTTGGGTATAAAGGAGAAAAACCTGACTAAGACATTGTTGATGGAGAGGACAGATTGTTTACTGGGTCACTCCCATCCCGGATGACCAATGAGAATGAATTACTTTGATTTTACAGTAAATAATAAATAAAACCACATAGCAAATAAAATAACCAATTAACTATGTACACACAAAAGGGCACATTACAAATGGTTGAAACCCATTATAAAAAATATTCAGTGATTGAGTGATTGAGAAGGATTGAGTGGATGTTTACTTCAGAGAACTAAAGTTCATCTTAAAGATTTTAAAATGAGGTCAAATTAGTTTTCACTAATTTAGAATGGCAAATGGTATGTGTTTAGCCCATTTACAATGCAAGGGTTAGATGAAGGATATCCAAACCTTCTGCAACGTGGGCCTAATTCTCAAGGTTGAGAGTACTCAGGTACTTAAAACCAAAAAATGTTTGAATTAAAATCTTTTTACCTACCTGTTCTGTTTTGTTTGTCTAGAAAATAGTTTAATATTGTTTCATATTTATCAGAAACATAGCACTTTCTTCGTGTTGTTGTGGCTAAAAGTGTCTCTCCTTTTAGCCACATTTAATGAATGGATGGGTATCGTTTGTTTTAGTAGAAAGTTGTTGTATGTTTACTATGAAATTAAAAATGAAAGAGAATACTTTCTATTAAAAAATAACCAGTTTTTTAATGGAAAATATCATCCTAAAAATGAGCAAAGTGCCCACTGGAGGGCCACATTTTTACCATTCTTGAACAGCAGTGAGTTAGATAAAACATAATTTGAGAAACTAATATTTTAAAGAATGATTTGCCATATTAAATGTCAATAACCTTAAGGATACTTGATTCTTAATATTATGTAAATTTTTCTGTGGGGATAATACATTTGGATTGGTAACTCTTAAAATGTGAAAGGAAACTTTAAGGAGACGGATAACTGGAAGTTATGTTGGAAGTATATTCGGATCAACAAGGCAACTAGCTTCATAGCATAATTTTTAAGTTATACAAAATACCGTTAATAACATTAATGTTCCTCATTAATGTTATAGAAATGCTTGTGGCATTAATAAGCATTTGTATAATTTTTATATACAGATGTTATACAACTGCTGAGGCTCCTCCCTTCCAGGACTGTGCATTATCCATTCAATGTTCATATTTGTTTCAATGGCTGTTAGACATAATGCTCTGGACTGGTTACTCAAAATGTTTCATCTTTCATTGCTGTAGAAGGCAGTTTGTTTGCAAAAAGGCTGGAGAGCGGTACTGTAATTAATCTCTGTAAGCAACAGTGAAGCATGGTGGAGGTTCCTTGCAAGTGGGCTGCATTTCTGCAAATGGAGTTTTGGTCAGGATTAATGGTGTTCTCAATGTTAAGAAATACAGGCAGATACTTATCCATATGGGAGATATATGATTGGCCCCAAATTTATTCTGCTGCAGGACAACAACCCCAGCCATACAGCCAAGGTCATTAAGAACAATATTCAGTGTAAAGAGGAACAGTATGTCCTGGAAGGGATGATATGGCCCCCACAGAGTCCTCATCGCAACATCATCAAGTGTGTCTAGGATTACATGAGGAGTCAGAAGGATTTGAGGAAGTCTACATCCTCAGAATATCTGTGGTTCTCCAAGATGTTTGGAACAACCTACCAGCCGAGTTCCTTCAAAAACTGTGTTCAAGTGCACTTTGAAGAATTGAGGCTGTCTTGAAGGCAGAGAGTGGTCACTCCAAATATTTATTTAATTTTGACCTTCTTTTCATTTACTGCATTTTGTTAAATACTAAAAATAAACCAATACTCACATTGTTGAAAGCATTCTTAGTTTTCTCATGGTTTAGTTTTAGTCTGGCCTTTTTTGTTAGTTTTCAGTTCCTCCTCCTCTTCTCACTGAGCTTACCCTTCACTCCCTCTGCAATCAGTCTCACCTGTTGGACATTATTTAGTCAGAACTCACTCCACCTGCCAGCCTCCCTACATAAACCTCCCTCAGTCTTCTCTTCCCTGCCGGTCCGTCTTCAGACTCCACTCACTCCTCGCCTGTCAACCTGGTTTGCTCCTGCTTGCTGTTGGAATCCTGCCACCTCTGAGTCTCAAGTAAAGTGTCTGCCTGTTGCTGGACTATCTGCCACCTCTCTGCTTCAAGCCTCTGCCTTCTGTTGGATTTACCTGCCTCGTCGCCTGGATCTCCTGCTGCCTCTGTTCTCCAGTAGTCCTGCTCCCAAGAACTCGCTCCGGTCTGTCAGCTCCTGCTCACATCTATATCCCTGTTCTAGTTCAGTCCTGCCTCTCTGGTTTCATCCTCCACAAACCATCCATCTTCAATAAAACTCACAATAAACCAGGCTGTGTGTGTGGTGTATAGGGTCATCAGAACAAATTCTGACAAGTTTAAAAATAGATTCTATAGCTGCCTAAATTTTGAACTGTACTGTATCTCCTAAAATCAAACAGCAATACAGCCCTTTTTGGGGTCATTTTTGGAGATTTTAAACTGGTGGAACTTTTACAAAATCCTCATAGGGATTTTAGGGCGTTGGGGTCGTATTTAGTAACTAGTAAGTATGTCCTTAAAAATCTCCTATTATGTTTCCTTTAACCTATTTTAGGATAGGTATACTGGCTTCAACAAACATGTTCATTACATTTTTTGCACAAAAATCATTCTGATTTCACATCCCCCAGCAGTTTTGCATATTTTAAGATAATTTAAAATGCACCTTTATTTTATGCAAATAAGCTCCAAATAAGGGCCCCCCAGAGCACAGGAGCCCAAGAAGGACATACACAGAACAGGAGAGCCCAAGGAAACTCCCCAGCAGTCACAGAGCAGTAGCGTCTGAGGGCTGCATTGACCAGCTATTCCAGACCAGATCCAGCTGTGAGCCCAGAGACCCAAGCCCCGACAGAGCCAGGGGGTCCAGGCCCCATGAAGCAGCTGCCAGGAGTGAGCCAGCACACCCCCAAGCGCCCAGCCGTGGACACAGAGAACCACCAATGCACCTGCGGGTCAAGGTGCCAGCCACTGGCAGGGAGCCTGATGGGGCGGTTGGGCTCCACAATTAGTGGAGACGTAACATGTTACAGGAAGAGAGGGTGTCCCAAA
Source organism: Fundulus heteroclitus (assembly GCF_011125445.2). Classification (NCBI taxonomy): domain Eukaryota; kingdom Metazoa; phylum Chordata; class Actinopteri; order Cyprinodontiformes; family Fundulidae; genus Fundulus; species Fundulus heteroclitus. The sequence goes on from NC_046372.1 coordinate 46,603,189, forward strand.
ATACCAACCTGACAATGAAACAAGTCACAATCACAGGTTTCCACTATAATACCCACACATGCAGACACTCATAACATACGCTCAATCTAATAATACACAAGAATGGATGCAGTAAACACATGCGCTCACCACACACATCCTATCCATGTACCAATACCCCAGAGGGGCGACCAGCCCCCAGACCTGGGAGGTGATCCCCTTTTCTCCGTGGTTAAGGTGAGCAGACTACCTGAGCTCCAAGCCGAGAGTAGGGCCGACCACTGGGCATACCCGCTAAATACACCAAACCTCTGCCCTGACCCCAATGAGTTCGGGGCTCCAGACAATTTCGACGCAATTTCAAACTGGCCAGCCAACCACACCCCACCAGAACCCAGAGGTGCCCAGACAAGCAGGTTATGCTTAATGCCCACCCCTATCCAAACCTCAAACCCCAGATGGCAGACAGAGAACAAGGGTTTGAAAAGATCCCAAGCCTGCCTCCGCCTCTCTCCATCGTTTGACATTATACCAACGCTTCCTTTCTGGCCACAATGACCACAGACATTTTTATGTGCGAGTTTGCATCTGACTTTCAAATTTGCTAAATATAGATGCAAAAACTCTGCCCACAATCAGTTTCAGATGGCATGTAGTTATACTTATGAAGGGACCTCATAAATTTGTGCAGTTTTGTCATCAGCATATGATCTGCATATTCGTGAAGACGCGCAAAAAGGTTTGTGCCCGCTGTTCCACTCATTTTACATGCAAATTGCTTTGCACCTGGTATGAAAATCAACTTTGCACACACTAATTATTTTGCAGGTGTTTTAATACATGCAAAATCTTTAGAAAATCAGGCCCCTATTGTGCTTGCAATTAGGCAATACATTATTAAAAATTTCGAAGAAAATTAGTTTATTTATCAATACTATACACTTTGCTTGATTAAAAAATAAAATGCAATGCAATCATATTCAGTTTTTATTGCAACATACATTCCATTGAAATGTGCCGTCTTGTCGTGAATTGCCACTAACCGCTCACGTAGGGGAAACAGTGTTTCAGGATTTAGCACTTCAAGGTTAAAACATTCTGGAGTGTTTTCAGTTATTGAAGTTAGTCAGTTGATGAATGGTCATCATTCTTCAGTGATTCTTTTTTGTTCTTCCATGGCTCAAATTATCTCCTCCTTTCTCACTAAACTCACATTAGCATGTTGTTCCGTATCAAACGCAGCATCTCAGGAAGAGATCAGCTAATTATTCTGCCGGGCTTGTCTCTAAAACACTTCTTTGTTGTGCTAATGCGCAGTCTGAGATTGCATCTCCATCCATAACCTTCTCCAGAGATGCCCTGGAGGGGATGGTACGGTGGATTGTAGGACGCTGGAAGACGAGTGCTGGGTCGAACAGGGCAATGTTGCAGCATGTCCTGTGGCATTACCTGCTGTTATTCCCTTTGCTTCTCCCCTCGTCTCTGATGAGGATGCAGAGGTAATTTGGTGCTAACTTGGCTATCTCAGTAACACATCTCAGATGTGAGAGCTGTGTGTTTGCAGCTACACCTCCCTGTTGCAGTGTGATGGTTATCCTGGCTGCTTGCTGATGTCTACTGGTATGACTGGAAATGCTGAACCAGGTTTTTATGCCTATAGCTGTTCTAAGGGCGTCATGCTTGATCTTTCTGGGCCACATGGAAACTAGGTCACTGTGCTGTGTTGTCAGTTGTGTCTTTTATGTGCGTTTGTAGAATAAAGCAGTCAAATGGAGCTTTTATATAAGGATGGGATGGGTTCCAACATTTTTGCAGTTTTTTGCTGTTGCAAAAATTCTCTTAAACTGCAGCACTATGCCAAACACACACTTCCTTTGCAATACCACACTGAAAGAAAGCAATATGGAAAGAAATAGAAGAGAGAGAGAGAGAGAGAGAGCAAAAGAGAGATGAAATTTTCATCCTTCGTTCAGATCCTTAAGAACGCTTGGGAAGGCAGGATCTTATTACCACAGCAAATTTGCAATGTGCAGAGTGGAGGAGATTAGATGCGTCTTGCCTTTGAAGTGTATTTTCCAACCATTGTGCGATGGCAAATTCCATCAAGTGTTGGAGGGGAGGGGGTTGATAAGAGGAACGGGTTATAAATGCAGCAGCATTAAAAGCTGTCATTTTAGCAATAAGATGAAACACTTCCAAATGCTTGCTAAATGGAAAAAAAATTCCTCTCATTTTAGCAATGTCATTCAGAATTGTTTGCGGGAAAGCTAAAAAAAATTTAAATCACAAGGTGCTTCAGAATAGGTGTCAAAGTATACAGAACATAATGCATATACTCTTCCTGGCCAAAAACTAGGTCACACAAATAAAATCTAACAAGTTTTATTGAGCCTACTTAAGATGTGATTACAGCATTAGGGCTGCATGGTAGTAGACATTTCTCTAATATCTTTCAATAATTTAACCTTGATATCAGTTGCAGTACATCTTCATTTTCCTCACTCTTCTTCTTAACCTTTAGCATCTTGAGTGCTTTCATCTGTGTCAGGATGAAAGCCTATATATATATATATATATATATATATATATATATATATATATATATATATATATATATATATATATATATATATATATATATATATATATATTAGGGCTGGGCAACGATTAAAATATTTAATCGCGATTAATCGCCCTGATTAATCGCGATTAATCGCATTGTATTTACAAACTCCAAGAATGAATTCAAAAGTAGTGTAAAGAGCACTTTTATTTTAATGTTCTGCTGCCATATGAACAAAAGTGTTGTAACATTTGTAGCACTTATTTTATACTGGATATTTTCAACCCATCTATTGAATTTAGTGCACTAGTTGTCTCTTCATAAGAGAACAGCAAGCACTGCAGCCAAAATATGGTCTTTTTTGACCTGCTGTATATTAGCCAGTCCCTAAGCTTGATGTATCATGAAACTGTTGACCTTTTGGGTTTTGTGGTTTTTATTTTATTATTACAATTAAATAATAATAATAATAATAATAATAATAATAATGTTATGGTCAGTGTATTTTCGCTAATCCACCTCTTATATATTTCAATCCTTATGTAATTTTGTCTGTGTTGTGTGGACCTGCCTGTTGCTTTAATCCTATAAATTTCCCCGTCGTGGGATAAAAAAAGGATTAGCTAATGTTATCTTATCTTAAATAACACTTTTTAATATATGTACTGGGTTCTTTCAAGGTCTTAATTACATGTTATGTGTGGTCTCCAGTAACATCCATCCATCCATCCATCCATCCATCCATCCATCCATCCATCCATCCATCCATCCATCCATCCATCCATCCATCCATCCATCCATCCATCCATCCATCCATCCATCCATCCATCCATCCATCCATCCATCCATCCATCCATCCATCCATCCATCCATCCATCCATCCACTGATCTACCTGGATGTTCCCTGGAGGACTGAAACGCCTCAGTCAGAGACGTCTGTGGGTCTGTCGGGGCAATGACAGAAGTTTCGTCTCCTCTCTCCTTTTCTGGGGCTCGACGTTTTCATGTTTTTTCACGTGCTTAGATAAATTTGTTGTGTTTCCACTGAAATGAACCGGCTTTTTACAAAACATACAGCTTGATTTCATTTACGGTATTAAAATAAAGCCAAACGGTGCTACTTCCCGTGTTCATGTTTTTTCGCTGCTGCGGTCTCTCTCAGTTGTTTCTTTGCTAAGTTTGTGTGAGAGCTGAGTGGGCGGGCCAGGCTGAGCCTGCGTGCTGATTGGCTGGCGCCGCTGAGCCATGTACGAGAGGGGAGGGGGAGCGGGAGAGTGCTGCCGTGACAGCGCGCTGCAGTCAGCGCGCTGCTGACTGACACTGACTGAAAGCATGTGAGCAACATGCGTTAATGCGCGATAAAATAAATATCGCCGTTAATAGTCTAATGAATTAACGCGAAATTAACGCGTTAACTTGCCCAGCCCTAATATATATATATATATATATATATATATATATATATATATATATATATATATATATATATATATATATATATATAAATAAATAAATAAATAATCGAACTGGAATTGTCATCGCATTATCAATGTGTAAAATAATGCAATTGCAACAGACTGCTTTGATACAATATTTGGAAGGATTTCAAGATGCATACTTCATACTCTTCATATCAGTGATACATTTGAACTTGATGCCTTCACTGAATGTGTACATTTGGTATTGTGGGGATATTATACAAAATTAAAGAAGGAAAACCACCCAAACAAATGTGGTTAAATTGTTATTGATGTTATATCAGTTTTCAACAATAGCATCACAATTGTTTCCCAGATATTGTGCAGCTAACAAAATTACGTCCCTCATAAAAGCTATTAAATACTGCATACCAAACAGTTTGTTGCCAGATTGATGTTGTGCACACTAACATTGTGCAGCCTTACAAAAGCTACTTTTTCCGTGGCATTGTTTCAGTGGCATTCATTCAGTGTGTCCTCAGTTTCATTTCCCAGGGTTTTTACACAGGCTGCAAAAGAATGGAATTAACTGTATTTTCAACTTCCTTGTGTATAACTATTCTCCCCGTCCACTCAGCCAACCAACCAGCAAGGGGTTTTTGCAGGTATTGTATTAGGACTGGTCACTCCATAAATGTCTGCTGTTAAATTAAAATATTTAAAAATCACCCATAGATGAACTAAGAAAGCTGGACAATTTAGTCCTATTATTGTTTTTAGCCTTAATTTAGAAGTCAGAAATATTCTCTATTTCCTTTGCTTGAAAATCCAGATTTGACTCTCCTGATTCAAAGGAACATTTATTCCTGTGTGTTCTTCCAACACACTCCTATAAGAAATGAGAAGATCTTTAGTACGTCAGAGTAAAATACCATTGTTGCTGGCTATGCAATTGAAGAAAAAAACAATTCCAAATACATTTGTAATCACTCAAATTCACATTCAGACGTTCGACTCGCTACCACACATGTACAATATACATGCTTATAGAAAATAACCTTTATAATGTTTTTAACTGTAAAATGCAACAGAAAGTATAAAAAAATGTTTAGCTATAAAATACTGGGACATGAACCAAGCCTTAATAACGCAAAGGTGAACACTCTAAATGAAAACTATCTGGCAGAAGGCAATAGTTATTTTAACCTAAATTTATGAATTTTATCTTTAATAACAGCTCAGTTTGGCAAATATTTTGGAGTCTTTTATGTTCTAAAAAGGTTAGCACTAAGCCCACTTGTAGGCCTTTTCAGATTATCGTTCAACAGTAAACCTGCAACCCAAAACTCTTGCTTTATGGGACATCTTGTCATATAATCCTTATTCTTATATGACAAGATGGAATAGACAACTTGTGTTATGATAGCTGCAGCAAAGCTGTTTGTATTAATCGTGTATAATCAGGTGTATTTCTAAAGTTTTGCCACATTTCTTCTCATTTGTCTTTTTTTCTTATCACACAGATATGAACTATGGTTGTCAAAATAATATTTCGATATAAATCAATGGCAAAAAATTAGATTTTCCAAAGATATTCATTTGTGTCACAACCAATATAAACTCACCCATTTTTGCCTACAGAAGTTGTTACCTTTCTGAAAAGGGTTGACTGCGCTGCTTAGTACAGAGCAGGTATGATTTTAGGTTCTCTAAATGGTTTCTCAGCCTAGGTTTGCACCCAATATCAGGTTGAGCTCTGTGTTGCTGCTCATGGAAGCTGAGAAGTGTATTTCCAACATTAGATGGATACTAGAAAATCATGGCCTTGCATTGCTTTGCCTGCAACTGCAGACTGTGCAGTAGTCTTTGCTTTTCACTATTTGGTACCTAGCCCTAGTAAAATTTGGTACTTTTATAGGCTCCGACCAAATCCCGTCTGTACTACCAAGTACGATTCACAAAAAATCTAACGGTACCTGGTTTCGGTACCTAAACGCATATAAAATAAATCGGCCACTCTACCTTTAAGTTCTTTGATTATTTTTCTTAGTTTGTTTTTATCGGCATATTGGGCATAGCCATCTACATTCAAACTTTAAAGCCATCTTGTTTATCGAAAGAGGAATTTCCAATTGTTGACAGTTGGAAACCAGTTGAGAAGGGCTCAGATTCCTCTAGGTGCTGCTGGACTTTGATCTGGCATTTCAGTGCATCTTCCTCAGCTCTTTGACCTTCACTTTGAGCAGAGCGGGTTGGATGTCAGGATGGGGCTGGGGGGTCGGGGGCACAATGTGAGGTTGAGCAGCAATGTGACCCTTCTATTCCCAAGCTACCCAGCCCATGTGCTGCTGAACGTAATGGCGAAAGGACATCCCAGAGGACACAGCTGAGAAGTGAAGCTGCTGCTGCAGAATAAAAAACGCAAGCAGCCCAGAGTGGCTGGAGGTGTCTCAGCACACCCAGAGACACACTGCTCCCTCAGTTGGTTCTACTTTAGTTTTTCTCCTCACCTTTTAGTGGATAAAACTTAAGGTCAGGGTTGTTGGAGCTGAAATAAAGTTAACTTATAGTCTGGTTAATTGGTCAGATTTTTTTCCCCCTGCATATAAAATCTTTCTTTGATCCTAAGTACACTGTGATAAACTGCTCTCGTCGTGTGCAGCCGCTTTCGATTATAAGCCTGTGGTTTAGCTCCTCAGTTTGCTGTGTATGTGCTGTTGCAGAAACTAGCGCTTTAGGCTCCATCACTCTGTGTACATGCACTTAAGTAATGATTATTGCTGGCTGTCTGCCGTAATCAGATTTTTCTTCAATCTGAATAAACTGGGAAACAGTTTTTCCTATTAGAGTTGGGGATTAGAAAAGACACCACACAGCTAGATCAGTGCAGCATTAAAGTTATTTTTACATTAGCCTGAAAAAGACTCAGATTGAAAACCTTGGAAATGTTGCAAGAAGGATTTTAAAGGACACTGTTTGCATGGGTTGGATTTTTTTTATTAAAACTGAAAATTAAACAAAATAAATTTCTTTATCTTTTAACTTCATGGCCATAAATAATATTATTTTCTGTGTAAAGCTGTGGGCCTGGCAGCTTTTATTTATAACCTGTTTGTTTTCTTTCTATGCGATGATTGAGAAATTATTGTGTTAATGCTGGTCTAGACTCTCAGCATCACAAACATCTACTTAAACACCAAAGATAACATCATTTTTTACCACTCTTGTGAAAAATGTCCATGCTCCTTGAACTTCTCTTCACTTGAAGAGGCTGGAAAAGGTTCTCCTTTCAGCAGGCTAGTGACCCCAGACATACAGCCGGAGCTCCTATAGAATGTTCTAAATCATAGCATATTTATGTTTTAGGGTGGCATAGTGAAAGTCCAGACCTAAATCCAATTGATAATCTCTCGCAAGACTTGAATGAAGGTATAGTTTAGGATTGTTCATGATAAATGGTAAAGGATCATTGGTTCTCAAAGGTTTTCACAAAATAATGAATGTGTATTTGCTCCTTCTCAGTCAATATTTTGTAGAACATCCAGCTGCTGCAGTTACAGCTGCCAGACCTTTGGGGTGAGTCTACCAGCTTTGCCCATCTAGAGACTAAAACTTTTACCCATTTACCCAGAGCAGCTCAAGCTCTGACTGGATGAGGAGTATTTGTGAACAGATCTGTCAGGTCTTGTCAAACATTCTTAATTGGATTTAGGTTTTCACTTTGACTTGAGACATGCTAACGAACTTGCCCATATCTAAACCAGTTCTGTCTGTATTTTTAGTAGCGATGCCCTGATCAGAGATTTTGTGTACATTCGCCATCAATGGTTTTATAAAGCTCTGAGCTTTATAAAACTGACAGTTCCATAGAAAAAAAATACTTTTTCTATGAATACATTTTGGATTAACCTAAACCCAGTGTCTTTAACAGTAAAATTATTATAATAGGTTTATAGTTTTCATAATTTTTCACCCATAACATTTAATTTAGAAGAAATACCAGTTGTTTCCAACTTAATATTTGAGACTCTGACTTATGTGCTGAATTGTTGACATATTCATTCATTTATTGCAACTATGCAGGTGCCTTGAGAAATCTTTCTGGGGTGATCAGTCATTAATAATTTAAATTATGATTACCCATTGTAAATGTTGCCTTTGAACAGCTCTGCAGTTGAATAGGGTTTCACTCATAAAAGACAATATTAGAGTTGACAGCTCAATCTTTACTAAACATATGATATCAGTCATTAGCCTACTTAATGTAGTTGTTAGACGATTACATTGAACATGATTTACCAAAAGGCTGTCAACATTTATCAATCCAGCATGTTCCAGCACAGCATCAGTAGCAGATCCTTGAAGTTCTCAGTAGAGATGCAAATTTAGAATGTTTCAAAAATTGTTGTCCAAAACTCTGTATAATGCTGAGTCAGAACCTGATCTGGATAATTTAGAGGGAAATAAACGTTTTAGCTATTTTCTCCCCTCATTGTTCTCTTGTCACTGTTTGCAGGCACCTTTAGCAATGAATACATGACCAGCCTGTGGCTACAGAGCTCTAGACACAGCACCTGTGACATGCTGCGTTTTCAGGCAGATTTACTTATTTAGATTGGCAGGAACTAATGTGTTCTGTTATACTGCCCAGCAGTATTTAATACTTGGTCCCCATCAAGAGCAATGGTGCTCGTGGTTCTGGTACTGGTCCATCAATTCTCTGTCCTTGGATCTCCTATGGTACGTTCTAAACACAGCATGGACGACCAACAGGAGCTTTAACCTCATTGGAAGATTCTACAATTCAGCCGTTGTCAAAGTCCCTTTCTAAAGTTCCTTTTTTCCTTCAGTGGGTGCTTCAGGTTTAGGGACAGATTGTGTTTAAATCAGCAGCAGCTCATCAGACTTGAAAATATGCTGCAAAGTGTTCTGAAACAGTGAGTCCTGGCAGACCATTACCCTGTTATTGTTCTTACCTACTCAACATTTTATTTTTTGTTTTTGACCCTGCCACTGGTTCACTTGTCTTGATTTGCCAATCAACCTCTTGGCTGTCTGATCTAACCCGGTTAGATCACATTTCAGCCTGACTTTTGTGACTCAAATTTGAGAAAACACTACAACACTATCTTTTTAAATACTGAAATTATAAATACTTCCACCAGGGCTGCACCATCATAAACAATTGTAGTTGAGTTTTTTTAAACATTGTGATAACCAACATATATTTTCCTGTTTTTTTTTTTTTTCTATCATCAAATCCTGATATCCTCACCACTCTGTCAGGTTTAAGACACTGGTAACAAATTCTGTTCATTTAACATCAACTTGTTAAAAATCTGATTTCCATGTCTTATATTGAACTTGAAGTTTGGGTTTGGTGGAGTTCATGTTTTGACCAGAGTCAACCAGTGTTGGTCTAACAGATTTGATATTTTGATCACCTACAATCCTCCTTTTTCATCAGCTGTCTCTTGGTTAGGATTACTGTATGTGTATCTAAGAAGATAAATGTACAATGTATGTTTAGTTTTCTCACTCTTTTGATGTAAATGCGGTGTGTGTATCATTATAGGTTTCTTGAGCTGTTTTTTTATGTGGAGGCTTAATGTCTGTGTGCTGACAGCTATGTGAATCCTCCCAGGTGTTTCATCTCTATTTCCTGATGTGAACGTGGGGAAGCATCCCTCGCTTCTTCTGCTTCCCGGTTCCTGTGGAACTGCAGCAGTGCTAAACATGCATTCATAAAGGCTCCTATGGATGGAATCATTCATTTGATGCTTTGATAAGCAATAATGGACCCAGTAAGGTATAATTCACATGCCCCAGTTCGGTTTCTAGATTATGTTTTCCACAAAGTGTCCCACCGCCTCCCTGAATACCCCTCCTCCCTTTCAGGGCTTTTTGGTATAGTTGAAAAGGGGTCTATTTATTATTTAAATCCCTCCATAATTCATCCATTCCCCACCAATGCACCCTCCGTCGTTCAGTCTTCGTCTAACACAAATTAGCATGAGCTCTGCTTGCATGTGTGGAAAAGGGAGCGGAGAACGGAAGCCAGAGGAAGGCGGCAACAGCAGCCCGTTCCGACGGAGAAGGCTTTCTCAGTCAGTCCTTCCCGTGATGTGATTGTGGGTGACATATTGAGTCTAATTTGTAGCCTAAAGATCCAAACAGCTGTGGCCTATTTTTGTTTAGCTCCTGTTTGAGTGATGTCACCATTTTTTGCCGTGTAAGGCCGCCTTGCTCTCGGCGCTCGGTGTGGGGATGTCAGGAGAATTTCACTGAGCTGCTGATGAGGAAGGCAGGGGTTATGTAGCCTTTAGACGAATCTGTTAAGTCAGCTGAGGCAGTTGTGGTGTAGTTTGAAAGACATCTAAAAAAAATCACCGCGCACACAGCTGCTGTTGCGGTTAGACGTTACTACTTTTATTTTGAATATTGCTCATTTTGTTATGATTTTTGGTTGAGCTGGAATGTCCTACAAACTATTGTAATTCATAAGGGAATCTAGAAGAAGACTTGGGGAAAGAAAACAGACAATTTTTCACAAATACTTGGTGTTCTATGACCATTGTGATTACATGTCTAGCCACGCCAACCGTCCTGGCTTTGTTAGCAAGACATCTTTGACTTAATGTACAGGAAATACAGTGTTCTATGGGGCTCAAAAGGGCATGTGAATTTGCAATTCATTGTGGGTTGCAGTCGCCAAATTCCGGGGCAACAGCTTTTTTTTTTTTTTTTTTTTTTTTCTCCACGTTGCTGTGCTGTGAGAGCTAGAGATGAAAAATGCTTGAAAAATGGACCATACTAAAGAGATAAGCGATGGACTTTACCGAGACAAGCTAGACCCTGTTCTGAAGGCTTATCTCAAAAGAATCTCTTGGATCCTTGGGATTGCTCCATATGAGCTCCATATGAGCATGATAAATGCTGCCCCCGCCCACTGCCATTCTCAGAAGATGAGCTTGCTTTCTATCTGGTCAGTGGAGTTAGTTTTTATACCAGCGAATAATTCAGACATGGACAAAGCAGTTTTGGGTGGGTCTGGGATCTCCAAAGTTTCCATCTTAAAGAGAAAACTCATAATTTCAGAGGTACGTAAAATGCAAAAAAGGTAAAAAAATAAAACCACCAGATTTCTGTTCTGAAGCTTCGATCCAGTAAGGTTTCTCAATTCAAAATGTCTGGAGTAATGTGGAGTTCTAAGCTTTACAGACCTGCCAGAAAGGCCTCGTTAGAGCATATACCCCATTTACACTACCCTTTTTTAACCGTGCCGAGACAGGTCCGAGCTCGGTAACTGAGATAACTTTCAAGTGTAAATGGATCGCAAACTGAACTGGACCGCGCTAAATCTAGACTAGTTCGAGGAGTGGGCTCGGCCCGGTTTTTCCCTGGCTCGGTTCTCAGATAACAAAGAGCGAATGAGCAGACCGCGTCATCTCCTTACAGTCAGCTGACTAATTTTGTGGTTTCAGACATTGATAAAAATAGTAGCTTCCCTACCGTGCCACATGATTTCCAGTGATGAATCTGCTTAGCAGTGTGATGAATCTCAACGTCTGTCGTTGTTTTCTGCGTCTGTAAGCCCTGATTAGACATTTGTTTGTCTTATGCACATCCCAAAAGCCGACTCCGTCAAGTAAATTCACCAAAGGTTGCCTTCTTCGTCTGACTCTCCGCAAAAAGCAATTATAACCAAGCATAACTTCCTGAATGTTACGGGCGCCGCCATTTTGATTTGCTTGAGTCCCTCCTTCAATCCTAGAGAGCAGTGGTACCATAGGTTGTCACTAGGAGATAGCGTGATGTGTAAATGGTCGTCAGAACCAAGCTCGGCTTGGTTAACTGATCCAAGCTCGGTCCGAGCTCGACATGGATCAGTTTAACAAGGGTAGTGTAAATGGGGCTATAGATTTACATGTAGATTCACCTGGAACTGTTCGCCCCTCTCAATGGAGAGTCATCAGGCCCATCGTTTGCCTGGTTTACAGGAAAAATGTTGCGATCACATGCATGGCGGCGTGAACTGGGGTAAAACTTAGCTGGAATCAAACCTGTTGTTGCATAGTAAGTTTTTGAAAGTTGAAAGTTGGCATATTCACGGAGGATCTCATTTACTTTCACTTTGTCTGCTGCTGGTTTCCTGATGCCCCCGTATCCCACGATGCAGTGCAGTTGTTACATCACCCTTTCAAGCCCCATTTTCAAGATATACATTTTTTTTCCTTAGAAAATGTCATTAAGGCTCTGTAGAGCGTGGGCTGTGCTCGTGCCAAGTTGTAATTTGTTCATCTTTGGCCAAACACTACTGTGACAATTACTTATGCAGTGGAGATGGAGCTTGTTCCTAATCTCCAAACTGCTCCCTAGATCACCGTCCTCATTACGATTGTCTCTTGCTGTTTTTTCTCTTCCCTTCTGTCTCACTGTACACGTTTTAGTTGTTTTGTTGGTTTTAGCACAATACAAACTGCAGCTTTGCTGAAAAAGCCTCACCTATTATCTCCTCATGTGGACTGTGCTCTAATATGGATCAACAAATTGCTGGCCTTTGTGTTGTTTTTAGTTTAACTCCACAAGTTTCATTGCAGACTATTATAGAAACCTTGGCAAATTACATTTTCGGTGTGGCATCAAATACCTATGAACAAATTTATTTTTGAGGATGTGCTATTATGCTAAGCAAGCCCATTTTATCAAAGAAATTCTAACTTTTCTCTTATTTGATAGAGACCTAAACATTGTGGGTCTTTTACTTCAGGTTGTTCTGATCATTATCTCCCGTTTGTCTTGACAGTGAATATAAAACGTAATGTGAAACTTTTGAGTCATTTGATTCCAGCCTTATGCACCAAGTTTGTTAATCTTCAAGAAGCAGAGGTGATTGTTATAACAGAATACCTTAAAAAGACCAATTCACTCTGTTTGTTTCTGCCAAAACAGTTTTATTTGAAAATTGCTGAAATTACGTAATAATTGAAGGAATTTGGCCAAAACATATGAAGGTATCTTCAACATAGTAGCACACAGTGGGTGAGCGTGAGAGTACATATCTCTCCTCCAAGTCAAGGACAAAGTATTTGTTACTTTTAGCTTATATTGTAAAAGAACAGATGGACTATAGCATCTAACTGACATCTGAACACTAATTCCAGTGATGTAAGGTGGGGCACATTCAACCCTGCATGTTTGTCGTTCTCAGGAGAGATCTTGTTCCTTCCTTGTAGAGATAGATTGAACATTGCACCCACAGTAACAGTGATCCGCTCGCATCAGTGGGATCTGATCTGGGTTCAGTATGCATACCTGTTTCTTTCTCCAGTGCAGGCCCCTGCATGTCAGAAAGTTTCCCAGCGAAGCACATAGACATAACATTACTGGGGAACAATCCTGCAGTCTCACCGTTTAAGTATGCCCAGACATTCCGACTCTGTTGATCATGAATATTGATAAAACTTGGGTTTCTGTTTCCACAGATGCAATCAATGACAGTAATCTAGGTAAGTAAAATGTTTTTTTTATAGTGCTGCTTGATGAAAGTAGCAAATATGTTAAGATACTAACATATTTGTCAATAACCTGGAATTCTGTTAGTGTTCTTCTTCCACTGCTGCCATTGCCTATTTCACTGATATTTTTACTGCTATGGTTTGCAGCAAAAACGTAGTTGTATAATAATAATAATAAGTTGAAGAACTAACACTAATTTCAGAGTATCTTTTGCTGAGATCTGTCCCTTCCCACTTATATGTCCTTATCACAATATGCGGTCTTACTTTGAAATATTTTGCTGTAGCAGGTTGGATAATAAAGGTATTTCTGACCCTGGCTACACTGTTATATGTGGTATTGTCACCTGCTTTCCCCCCCAGGAATTCCAATCAAAAACGCAGTAGCTAACAACTACTGTTACGTTAAAGACATCAGAAATCAGTGGAAGAGCATCTTGAACATGGCTAAAGCAGTGTTTGGCCATAGAGTCTCTGTACTGATGATTTCTGGTTCACTATGTTGGTGATCGGAAAGAACGCACTGGTTAAATGCCTGGTCTCCCAGAATGAGCTGGAGCCTGGGGAGAGTGATGCCTGGGTTTCTCTCCTTGACTTGTTGCCCTCGCAACGCAATCTTGGATAAGCAGAAGACGATAGATGGATGGATTATGGCCACATGCTGTCTAATAAGCCTGACTAACCAGCCCAAACACCTTTATTAGTGACCTAAACTACCTTTGGTGAAAAATGAATCCATTTTATCCTTACTCCATTGTTGTGCTCAATCACTTGAATCACAAAACTGCATCATAGCCCTGCTTTCAGAGCAGCTTCCTGAAAAAGTTGTGCTTCCTTTGATGCCATTTACTATTTTCTCTGTCCATAACTCCTTCATCACCTCCTGACGCCCACTGCTGATTTAGTACATTTGCTCACCTATGAAGAAATTAACAGTCTGCAATTTTAAAATTGATTTCCACGTCCTCAAGATAAGTATGTGATCCCACAACAAAACATTACATCAAACTTTGTGGAGAAACCAAGGTCATGGGTAAAATGTTTCTTGTAGTAGGTCATTAGGTTTCCAGCCATCTCTGGAGACATTGTGACCTACTCCTCCTTTTATAAATTTAAAATCCCTAAGATTGCTTGGCTCTCAATTGACATGCAGAAGTTGTAATGTCTTCCACAGAACAACAACCTTTTCTTTAAGGTTTAGATTTGATTTGGAGATGGGCACTAATTCAATTAAATTCAATACTATTTATATAGCGCCTATTCATGATACATGTCATCTCAAGACACTTTCCAAAGTGAAATTTCAATCAGATTATACAGATTGGTCAAACAGTTTCCTCTCTAAGGAAACCCAGAAGAAGAAACTCAACATGTTTCTTCCTTACCCATTCCTTTTAACGCATTTCTTTTTGTGTTTTGGGATGTTGCCATTCTGGAAACCGTTCCATGACCCATCTTCAATGAGAAAATAGTTCTTGTTCTAGTTGGGCCTTCAGTACACCAAAGCCATTCTGTAAACCTATATAAAAAAATGAAAGCATAGTGTTTTTTCTCCATGTTTGACTGTGATCTTTAGAAAGAAAACCATCAGGAGTAGTTTTCATAATCGTGATTGATCACTTTACATCGAGGTGAAACTAAAATATTTCATCGAGGTGAAACTAAAATATTGTTTTCTCTCTTGCTTGTTAGGCAAACATCTTACAAATAATGCAAATATATGATTAAACAGAACAGAGGCTGTGCGGTGTATTCTGGAAGTTTGTTTCCTGGACAAACCTGTGCCGGTGTTGCCTCCTAATAAATCCTAGTTGGTGTTAATCTGCTTGAAGTAGGAGATGAGAGGACTTAACTGCGAAATGCCATTTCACACAGTGTCAAGTACACGGCAAATTTATCCCAGTGCTCCTGTAAATTGCTTGGCAAGTCGTAAGTAAGCTGTGCTAAATGTATGGATGCTCTCTATAAAATGAGGGTAGATAAATTCTCCTTTTAATTCTAATAAAGGGCTTTTGACAACCTCTTAATTTTTCATACACTCTTATATAACTTGGTTGAGACGTTTTATTAACAAGTTGGTTTTACTTGATTTATCATGAATATATGACAAATTAAAAAAGGCAACATCCCCCCACTGTCCAGTATTTGTTCAGTTATTGTATTTACTCACAGAAAATATAATTACCCAGCCTACCATTGTCTTCTCCTTATCCGAGATGGGGTGGCAGGGGTACAGGTCCAGTAGAGAAACCAAGTTAGCCCTCTGCCCAGCAACATCCTCCAGCTCATTCATGAGGATACCAAGGCTTTCTCAGGCCAGATGAGATGTATAGTTCCTCCACCAAGTTCTGGGTTAGGGTTATCTCTGAAGGTACCTAGAACCTATGGAGTATTTTCAGGTCATCGGTTCCCACTCCTTCTATCCTTAAATGAGTGTGTACTTATTTTGCATGATACTTTTGTAACTTAAAAAGTGACACATATCTTAACTAAAGTGATTTAGTTTCTGTAACCAACGTTGGGGGCATTGTTGGCATTGAATCATTGTACAAACCTTAGTACCAACAGCTAACACACCCATAATCACAAATAATTGACTTCCAGTAAGTAGCTACTTAAAGCAATATACATGTCACACATTTTATTTTCTTCCACTTACCCATAGGATGTAACACATTAACATTTGGAATCAGACATTGCATTTTGTTGACCAAATGAATCTTGTGACAGACTGCTGTGTAATGCGGAGGGGAAGGGGCCTAGCATTGTGAGTTGCTGACCACTGCGTAGTTTGTGATAGAGCCCAGACTGAGAGGAGAGAAAGGACAGAGCAGAGCCACCAAAAGCAGACAGAAAAAGAGGGCGGAAAACAGCAAACGCACAGAAAATGTGAAAACTAATTTTGACTGTGACTTGATGACTGACTGAATTATTTGCAAGTTCTTTTTCCGATGGTAACAGCTGCCCTCTGGTGATTAGCGGTATGTCAAGTGGCGAATTGGAATAATTGTTACTATTACTAAGAGTATTAAATACTGAAATGGTCATGCCATTTCATATAAGTTAGATACCAATTATTCAGTAAACTATAGACCAGGCATGTCCAAAGTGCGGCCCGGGGGCCATTTGTGGCCCCTGTACTGATTTTGGGTGGCCCCCCAACTGCATTTCAAGAAAGATTTGGCCTACCAGTACAGGCTGATACAGAAGATATTAGTTTTTAATTAGGACAAAATTATTACAGAAAAGTTAAAATTCCACAGTTGAAAATGTGAAGTACAGCACCAAGTATTCATCTTTTAATAAACACACTTTTGACATTCTCTTTAATTTCATAGTAACATCTATTCAATGATATTTACTTATTCAAATGCAGACTTTGGTGCATTAAACCGAATACTGTTCTTATATTGCTAGACCAAAAAAAGTAAAGTTTATTATTGTTAGTCATATAAAATTATTTAAAATAATTTGCAAACTAGATGACCATCTTTTAATACAACAAATAAGCAAAACCCTTGTTTTTTATTTTGGATCTACAAAGATTTACACATTCATTTCCTACAATAAAATCTGGCTAATTTATTGTATTGTTTAGAGCAGGTAAAAAATGTACGTAATTTTTTGGTTCAGAAAAGAAATTTGTTTATTTTTTTGGCAATTGAGTTCCTTTGACTTGACAATTTTGGCCCGTGTACTAAAAAGGTTGGACACCCCTTCTTGTAGACATTAAGGTTCCATTTGTACATTTTACAATAGTACATTTCCCTGGATCCTTGCCATCCCCCCATAAAGGTTGCTTTTGACAAATCTTTTTTTCTGCCCCCACCAAAACCACTACCACCAAACCCACCAAAAAAATCTAAATAAATGAATTAAACTTTCTGCCCTTTATTAGATGCAGAGGTGTGTTATAAGCTACCGCACCCGGTCGGTGGTAAACCACCCTTAGTGGACCTAGCTCTTTTTACCCTTCAGGCGACCCCCACTTATTAAATATTGGTTTGTATACAAGATGCTCAAAACAGAGAATTTCGAGAATATTAGTCAACTTGTGTAGTCGAAGAAAGTCAGAGCAACGTTTACAAACTCATCAACGCTGACGGGCTCTTGATCGGACATGACGTGAGTAAAAGGAATGTGGCATGAGCCCCGCCTGATCATCTCATAAGCCTTATAAAGAAGTCTAGGTACACGCCCATGCAAGGGCTGTAAACTTCTTCACGTGTCATCAGTGAAATAATGTGTCACCACTGGGTTGCTGTCTGCTAGATTGTGTCATATCCTTGTGTCCAAGACCATCTACGTGAGCATGCAGCTCCCATGTTAAGCTGACCGTTCCGCTCATACATCCCATCTCTAACAGTAACTAGTTCCATTTACTCAGCTCATTTTACTTAAGTAACTTTTTGCACAACATGGGCTTTTAGGAGTACTTTTACTGCACTTTACTTTTTATTTTTACTTTAGTAATATTATCAAAAAGTATTGCTACTCTTGAGTGAAATTTCTGGCTACTCTACCTACTGTGAGTAACTTGCATGAGTAGAGAACAGACTTGTTTTAACCAAAAATGCACCAGAGACACACCTACAGTTAATGTTGAAGTGAGACTTCCTGTTTGTTCACCAACTTTGAGGTTTTAATGTTTTCTGTCTGCTGAACTCACTGAGCCATTAGGAGATCAAGTGAACATATAGTACACACTAGATATTGTCATTGGAAGTACTTTTCACTATTCCAACATACTATACATACATTAACTGCTGTAAGTATTGGTTTCATAAGTTTTATGTTGAAAAATATTATTTTGAAAGGTTTATTCTGTCTGATACTATTTTGTAATAATTTTATGTTTTGTATTGTATATTTTTACTATTTTTATTCTACTAAATACCAGAATTTGTATATGACTGTATATTTTTTTCCGATTACATTTTTAATATTAAATGAGATGATATAATTAGTTACTAATTTCTTGAGTAGTCTTCTTACCTAATACTTTTATACTCTTCAGTAATTTCTAGGTTGGCTACTTTATACTTTTACTTGAGTAAAAGTGTGTTCAAGTAGTTCCACTCTTACTGGAGTACAATTCATGGGTACTCCACCCACCTCTGTTTACAAGCTGTTGCTTTAAGTTAGGGAAGACATCTCTGAGAAATAATGAGGCATCTACTGAAATTCATTATTAATGGTAAGAGATGAATAGACATCTGTATCTTCTGTGTGTGATGGTTGAAGGCACTAATCTGAATAATCATTTTATTTTCATTTATTTTACCTTTTTTAGGAAAAAAGTTCATGACTGGCCAAAAATCACAACGTCATTTTGTTTTTTATTCAATTCATTTCAGTACTTATTAGCAAAGAAACCAAACAAATGTTCTGTTTTTCTTTTATTTGTTGAATTTCTGTGGTCAGGTTAATTTTATGGTTCATAAAAAGTAACACTTTTTTTTACTTACAAGTACAGGGGGTCTAGAAAGGTGCCTTGTTATTAATAGTTTCAGTAAAGAAGTTTGATTCTTCTATAAGTTATGTGTTTGCTTTTGTGTAGTGACCTTGAGTGTCCAAAAAGGTGCCTACAAATAAAACGTATTATTATTATTATTATTATTAATGTGCTGTTTCTTCTCTATTATTCCTTCATTTAAAATGCAATCTGAAGGAAAAGGTGTCAGTAACTAGTTC
This sequence comes from Fundulus heteroclitus, assembly GCF_011125445.2. Lineage (NCBI taxonomy): Eukaryota > Metazoa > Chordata > Actinopteri > Cyprinodontiformes > Fundulidae > Fundulus > Fundulus heteroclitus. The sequence continues at coordinate 46,622,361 of NC_046372.1, forward strand.
CCAAAAGAAAAACTTCAAATTCTAAAGAATATTGCAAAATTCCATTTTGTTTTCTGTATCCATTTAGCTAAAATTAAATTTGACTAATATATATTTTTTTCAATCTTGTTGAAGTGGAGTGTGGCTGGAAAATGTCCTTCCTGTGCTGGGTGTGCTCAGGCTGACACGTTTGAGAACCCAAGTATCTTCAGATGATGAATACTCTGACTGTTCCAGAGTTTAGGACCAACTGCAGTAAGATGGCTGTAAAAAAAAAAAAAAAAAAAAAGTTAAGCAACACAAATGTGGACCAATTAGAAATGGGAAACAGTTTGTCCTTAAACAGTAATATATATATATAACCTTACCACGATGATGCAAGAGTGTAAATTTCAGTTTCCTAAAAATTAACATAAGACATATTTTTAATGTCTCCTAAAATGTTTTTTTATATCCCTTCCTATATATTTATGTTTAAAATGTCTTTATTGAAAGCAAAGTGGAACCAAAATTAAATTCGTAGTTTACCCAATCTTCCCAAATAAAGCTGATTTGGATTGTGAAATGAAAATCTAACTAAATAACTTTACTAACTAAATATCCAATATGGTCAATCAAATATATGATGTAGATCAAAGATAGCATCGCAAGATGTTGAAGACAATTTTTGTATGATCACTTTTAGAGCCAAAAGACCAAAGGATGTTATCAGGGCTGGATTTAAAATTCAAAAGATTACTTGGCTTTAAGGATAGATGGAGCTGGGATCATTGATCATACACCTAGGAGGAAGCTTATGGTAATGTGGGACATTTAGTATTTAGATCAAACACTTTTATTTACTTTATCTTCTTCAGGCTTGGTAGGAGAGCTCAAGATGAGTTCTATTTAGTCTAGGTTGAACTCTGCAACGTCACCCCTAGATGCCGTTAAAATCCATCAGACTGCTCCTTTAATTCCAGCCTGATTCAAAAGCTTCAAAGGGTGGTTGGGATCATTGAGGCAAGGCTGCTGCTCTTTGGACACCAGCTCCACACGTCTGCATGTTGGAGCTGGTTCGCACCAAATGTTGAACTCCATCCTGTTTATGATTCAGCATTTTTACTTTTCTCTACACTTTTGATTTACATTTCTTTTAAATATATCAATGCCTGTGCTTTTATTTAGCAAATATTTTCAATAAATGATATTGCCACACCAAATGCATTAATACGTTTTTCGTTTCAAATTTTCAATATGTCTTAGACTTAGAGAGACCTTATTGTTGTTCAACGGCAGCTTTACAATGTACATTTGAACCACATTTCGTTATTACTTGTGTTACATTATTACTAAGGATAATAAAAGCCTGGTCACTGAAGTTATTGTTTATATAGCAAATGTTTTATATTTATTTAACCAATCAACACAGAAGATAGAGAAGTTGTGATTTAATAAACGTTGATGATGTCTCTAAATTGTATTTACACACATCCATTGAACATTCTGTACAGCGCTTCTCATAACCAGAATATAAGAAAGCTACTGTCGACGCACTGGCATGGCATGGATCTATCTGGGATTTTTTCTTTCACACGCTTGGCTTTTAACTGAACAGATCGCATTTTGGAACAATTTTGTGTTGAGCCGACAGCATAATGGCATGCATAATTATCTGCGGAGCTTGTTGGTGAAAACATGCTGGCCAGAGAGTCCTCTGGTGCAAGTACAAAGAAAACTCATGTGTTCGCTGCAATAATGTTTAACATTGTCAGCTGGAACCAGCCATCTTCTGGTCAAAGCTGTGCTGGAATATTTCTCCAGCGCTTCATAAGGTTGTTTTATCCTTGCAGCGGACTATTTATCACAGGTCGAAGATTCCTACATGCACTACAGGCTAATTCTCCTCCAAGCCAGATCTTGTTCACTGCAAAAACGGTGAAATTGTCTTGAAATTAGTGTATTTTTCCTTGATTTGAGTAGCTAAATAAGACTATTTACCAATGTAGTGAGTATTTTGGCCCGTAAAATGAAATAAGATGTGTAGATGAATTGTTCCTTTTTTAAGAGCAACAATCTTATTCCATTGGCAAATAGTCTTATTTATCTGCTCAAATTAAGGAAAAATACACTAATTTAAATAAAATTTTACTTACTTTTAGTTGCATTTTGCAATGTTCTCTGATGTTCCAGAAAAATTCAGAAACCTTAATTCTTTTGATCTTCTTCATTAACGGTAAAAACAAAGCCTGTTGTTATTTGTCAAGGCCCATACTGCTAGTTTGTTAAATTATTTTGTAGGACAATGTCAAACCACCGTAAGCTAAAGTATACATTTACTGGACATTTTTCTTCATCATAGTACTACTACTGGTAGTAGTGATAACACATTTCATTGATGAAATCATTTTACATTGTTGGACAAACTCAAAGTTCTGTTATACATGTCACACAATAGAGAACTTAAAGAAGATAAAGTAATAAAAAAAGATGAAACTATGATCCCCCTGTCCGGATGTTACTGAGGAAGTAAGTTGTCCGTCAGATGGTAGCCCAAACAAAAGTTTGGCGAATGCAGGACCTTCTGCATCTCCTGATGCCCAAGCAGCAGGAGGATTTGCCAAATAAATTAGTGTGACTCCTGTTCACTAGCCTGTATTCAGTCTCCATGGTAACCAGCTGTTGTGTTGCTCATTGGGTTGTATTTTTTCATTATTATCTTTCCTAATGAAAAAGGCAACATAATAAAATGTTATTTGCACAAGCATTCATAACTAGAAGCCCTTATCCCATTGCTGCACCAACTTCAAATTAAAAGGAGAAATCAAAAAAGAGGGAACCGGTCATACCTCAAATAGCTTCATGAATCAAATCAGACCTTACAGGTTTTACATATTCAATTTATTTTGACCACATCTGTTAAAACAACTATTTACAGTTTGAGGTCAAAATAAATATATTTCATAGTGCAGATATCAAATGCAATCTTCATCCACTTCTTAGTCTGAAGTGGTTCAACCATAAACCCGTTCTATGTGATAGCCTTTTGCTATCAGGAAATGAATTTCACAGCAGGCCCATTGTTGTTGCATCTGGATGAACGGACGTTAGCTGTAGATCGAGCTGGCTTCAGGGACCTTGCTATGGAACCGATCAAAAACAACAAAATACCTTTCACCCTCAAACATTAGGAGAGCAGTGCTCAAACTGTTTCCTTCAGGTGAGCAGTAGGCTGTCCTCAGCTCTCCTGTCCAGCCTTCATCTTCGAGCACACCACATACCGTGGGACCTCCAGGCCACAGTTCCTTTAACTACTTACCTCCTCAGCAGTTGACCTTGCTGTTTCTCCTCTATAACAAGCCAGTTGCTATCTTCCTCATGATGATGAAGGCTGTTTATTGGTATCAAAACTGACAACAAAACCCTACATCATAGCTTATAGAGCAAAAATTAAAAGTAATCTTCCTGGAACAAGAGAGGCCAATGCCAACCCGTGAGCAGCCATTCTCCAACCAGATGCAATGTGGCAGTTGAACATGCTACGGTTTTAAGTCATAAAAGTGGAGTAAAAATGAACCCCTTTTCCATTTGAGGAACACAAGGTCACATTTCCATCAAGCCATTGTTTTTCTCTTATCCAGGAGCCGATCAAAGTGGCAACAGATCCTGGAGGGGAATCTGGACCTCTCTCCACACACTCACTTCATTATGTTCTTTGAGATCCCGAGGCATCCCCCGGTTAAAGGGAATACTTAGACCCTCCAGCAGGTTCTGAGTCTGTCCTGGGCTCTCTAGTGGAAAACCTCCTGATCAGGAACCCAAACCAACTTTACTGATGCAATGTTTTTACTTTCTGTCCTAAATATTACATTATTGAAGAGATGTGACAGAGTCAATTTACAAAAGCATGAGCCACATGAGATTTAATTTAAAGGAGTTGATAACATGTAGAGAGTGGATCTAGTGTTGCGTAACAATTGATTATATTTACAAGAGAAACCTGTTTTTATAGCTTTAATTTTTTGATGCCTTTCTCTCTTATTTTAAATTTAATCTACAAAGAGCATTTGTAAAGATGGTCCATTTTTAAAAAAAAACTTTCAATAGAATCTCACCAATTACTAAAATCCCACCTTATAATTGCAGAAAAAACACACGGGACAAACTGGAGACCCATACGGAAACTGTAGCCCTGATAAAAGCCAAGCCACACACCTATTACCTTTCTTTAGCACCACATGACTGTGTTTCTGATCAGACTCTGAGCTGCTGAAGCTTTCAGGAATGAATGAAGGTCTGAATCAGCGAGACGACTTCTGTGAGAAGCTTTGATCGTCTCATCACAGCGAAAAGAGGCTCACACCTGTACATGTGCAAGAGAACGTTATTAGAGCAGCTAGTGTAAAGCTGGGGCACTGTGTCAGCGGCCATACTGCATAGGAAATGTGACGGTAGAATGATAACTTCCTGGATCTGGCCCGCAGGCTTTGAGCTTGACATGCCACCTTTAAGAGATGCTCCTCAGCCGCACCTAGGATGGCTACAGCGAGAGCATGCATCTCGTTTAAAATGTGCTTAAAGCACTAAGAGATATTTGCATATTATAATTAAATGTGCTGCTAAAAATGCAAATCCAGAGCAATTCAAATGGAATAAACATTGTTTTAGACCGACGTGCAAACATTGCATCCATGTAAATCTTGTCGCCAGGGTTTTTTACCCATAAAACCTTTTGCTACCAAAGAAATGCTAATGCAGCTGGTCATCAGGTGAGATGTAAAACTCCCATCAGCTTCCTAAAGCATGAGGTAAGACGGAGCATGGCTGTGACATCATTGTCTCCCTGCTGATTCCAGGGCGACTACTGTCCCTGCCTCACTGATTAAAGGTCTCCTCAGAGCGTAATGACAGAATTGTGTTCCTGTCAGTTCCTGCTGCTCAGAGTGGGGTAATAGTCACGTTGGCCCACACAGCATGTCATTAGCTCTCCACCCGTAGCCCAATCAGGGGCAAGTCTGTCATTTTGATGCTAAATCACAGGGCAGGAGGGCCAGAGATCAGTCACACCGGTACCCTGAAACTCCCGTGTTTGCACCCACTCTTCTCCACCATGCTTAATATGCACCATCCTACACATACTGCATTAACACCAAGGCATTACTGCGGCATGGGCTGGAGGAAGCAAATGGAAGCCAACCACCGGCACTTTGATGGGCGCCTGATGCCAAAGTCATCCCATCAAAATCATAATTTGCTCATTTCTGACTGTGATCGTATGATTCATGCTTATCACGCTGATGATTAGCAGGCTTGCGTCGCATCCATCCAAGCTCAAGCTAATCTGCTTTGATTATTAGCCTCTAAGCCTTCCTTCCATGCTGGGTTTGCCGAGCAGCGAGTGATGAGAAATTACAATCTCCTCATATTTGTATTAATCTGTCTATGCTTACTTGTCAAACTGATAATTGCCTTGCCCACTGTGCAGATAGCCCCCACAAAAGTCTTTGCACTTTACCTCCAACTTCATGGAACAGTTTCTCAACTCCTCAACATTATGTTGTATGTGTCACTTGAAATCAGATGATCAGTGTGAATGCGGTGATAGCCTCAAACTCACCTGGTCCAAGTTAGCTCCAGCTGTTAGGCCTCCTACCTTCAGGGATCTGGGTCCAGCCTGGCAAAATCTGACCTGTTTACCTTGTTGTGCTCTTTTGGCAACAAGGAAACAAACCAACAAAAAAAAAGCACCTGAACAAAGCTGTCACCCTTTGTACACCTAACCTGAAGTGCAACAATTGTCCAACAGTAAATGCTTTCAGTATTTGTTAAACGATGTGAAGCCAAATATATACCTTTGGTGTTTTTATTGAAATCTGTGACAATGAGTTGCTTATCAAATTCACTTCATTACCAAATGATCAAGTTTAACAACCTCTGTAGAAGAAGCAGTTTGCTAGTTTGGACCTTACATATGTGGTGTATCATCAGGTTCATGACAATATGATCTTATATCGATTTGTTTGGATGACGATACAATGTTTGCCGATATAACAAAGTCTTCTACGATTTCTGATCAATATGACACGCTATTATCTGTCCATTCAGCACTGTTATTTACATAAATAAATACGGCTTGACCTTTTTATTTCTAAGCAGACATTTAATCAAAAACATTATTCTAATTTTATAATAATAATAATAATAAATCACCTGGTCACTTTAATCTCATGCCCCGTGAATTTCAAAATAAAGGTGCATCTTAATCATTTTGCATCGTTAATTGTTTTATAGATATATTGATGTGGATCGATGTATTGTTACACCCCTATGACTTAACACGATGTAAGTGAAGGAACTCTTTGGCAATGGCCTTAGAGAAGCATTGGTTGCTGCCAACCAATCAGGGACAGCTTTACAGCACTTCCAAACTATTTTATGTCCATGATTCAGAATGAAACAACTTCACAAGTTGAAAACATTTAAGACGACTGCCAATCTGCTTGTTAGATAATCACCAAGCAAGTATAGCCCAGGTTCACACCATGCGATGCTCCGAGAAATTACAGAAAGCCTCAAGAGATTTATCTCTAGACATTCATTTTCTCACTTTGTTGAACGTGGATCATGCTGAATGTCCTAAAGTAGAGCACATAAACCCCACTTTAGGTCAATCTGAGGATCAATGTTGATTCATGTTACTGGAGAACCTTTTTAAAAATTCCATATTTGCATGTGAAAAGTGAAAGCCCTGTCTGTAGTATTTGTTTCAGCATGTGAACTGTTTGTTCTGTAGTGTTCTAAACTGATGGCTGCCAAAGTTGGGGTCAGGATCTTGCTGGGGATTGCAGTTCAACAAGTTCTCAGGGTCATGAGTTCCTCTTCAGTAACCAAACTGATCATTATAAAAACAAATGTTTGCCACTTTTCTTAAATAAATATTTCCGGTTATAGTCCCACAGAGGGAAAATGTGTCTCTGCGTTTAACCCATGCCTATGGGAGCAGTGTGCCGACACACTGCTGTGACAATTATTCACTTTAGGATGCCTTCTGAATAGCTTTTATCTTACTAAGGTAAAATTCCAACTTAGAATTTGAGAAATTCTAATATTACTCCCAAAATGCCGCGCTAAGATCTACATTTAGTCTTAGGATCCTTTGTGATCCTTTTTAAGATGTGCCGGGGCATAAAACCTTAGAATTGCAAAGGTGTTTTTTTTCTCACGACTGTACGATTACATATAAAAAGTTGTCAATTTTTATTTATTTTTTTCCCTCAAACTGGAAATCTGTTGGACAGGCGCTGGCATGGAGACTGGCATTCTGTATGAAACATCTGTTACATGTATGCGGGACGTGACCGAATGACTTTACCCTGTTTCTCCACACAATAAAAAAAAACTTCTGCTCATTTTTACAGCTTATTGGTCACAGTGGGCTTTTAATGCCATCTACAACTTGCCCTGCAGCTAAAGCTTCATGGGAAATAAGCTGAGCATGAAATATTTAACAAATTTTCAAGCCTATGGCTCCAAAAGTAGATAAAGAGAGGATCCATTTTTGATCCACGTCAGCCAGATCTTAGCAAAGCTGTGGGCCGATCCCCGAGTCGGAGGGGGCAAGCTGATAATTACTAAGTGAGCGTGATCGTGTTATACAATGCGGCAACGTCTCTGCTCAGTACCATGACCTTCTCTGCTGAGGATTGCGTCTGCCTAACTTTGCCCTTTTTCTGGGGCATGTTGTGTAGGTGAAAGAGCCACAATGTGAATCACACTGGTATTTGTGCAACAGCCTGTGCCGAGTGGAGAGCTAACTGGAGCTCTTCGGCAAGGTTCACGGCTGTTATTCCTACAGGCCATGAGCGTGAAAGGAGCTAATACCATCTGACAGTTCTGGAGCAAGAAGAGGAGGGCTGGACAGAAAAGGAGAAGAGGGAGAAGGGTAAGGGGGGGGGGGTGCTAAGAGATAGAGGGATCAAGAGGGGTTGGGGGCTGTTGGATGAGAGAAAAATGGTGGATGAGCTAGATATGGACAAAGCAGGGATGAGGAATATGGGAGGGGAAGGGCTAAGGCAGCGGTACTGTGGAGACCTCTATTGTTGTTCGCAGTAGAAAATGGTCTCCAGGATCCACCTCCGCTCACCAGCACAACGTACATCACGAATACCCCGACACGTAGAGACGCACGTGAAGCGAGGGGCTTCAGAGACGCAGCCTCAGGTACGCTTTGGAACACGAAAAGCGTCGCCCACCCGGACCCTTTTGCGCATCCAGACATTGCGACACATTCAACAACGGCTGCCATTTTGAAAATCTGTCTGACAGAGGATCCAACAAAGGCTGCCGGCGCTGGGCTAAAGTTTCAATGTCGCTCCCAAAATATGAGGGGGCACAGGCTCCTTCTGGCCATGTGGGGATGTGAGCAACTGTTTTGTCTCTTTAAAAAAAAAAAAAAGAGAGGCTGAAATAAGTTGTACTTCTTTAACACTGACAGACCAGAGATGGGAAGCGGAGGGCTGGCGGAGAAAACAAATGACAGACAGATCAAGGGGAGAGGGAGAGGAAGTGAGGTGGGATCCCACTGTAATTTGACAGGCTCCAGCGCTGCTCTGGCTTGAGCAGCATTTCTTTTGAAGAAGGCGTATAGCAGACTCCCTGCTGCCAGCCCAACCTGTCATTAGAAAAATGCTAGAAAGACACAGATAGGCGACGTCTGTTGTCTCATCCTCATGTACGACACACATGCATGTGGGAGACATTCCCCCAATTCCAGCCTAACGCATGCAGAGAGAAATCTCCGTCTAACGTTGTTCTCATTAACGATTTTGTACATTATTAATTCGCTGACACGTTTCTTTATCGAATCGTAGGCGACGTGGAAATGTACTAAAATACAAAACGTATCTAGCTGAATAAAGTGACTCACAAGTGTTCACACATTGCTTAAAATGCTGGGTTTTCTACTGGAAAAAAAACTAAGACCAACAAAATAGCTTCTTAAACTTTTGTCCCCTTTTAATATCCCACATGTTAAACAGCAAAACATCCAAATCCATTTAAAGAAAAAAAAATATCTGCTTCCAAATGTGTGGACACCCTTAAAATGAATACTTATCTAAAGCACCTTTTGATCCCAAACCAGCACTGAGTCTTCTTTAGGTAGGGTCAGTTAGGATCTCACATCCTGACTCTGTAAGATTTGCACTCTCCCCCCTTTGCTAGAGCTTTCCAAATCTGTCAAACTGAGAGAGCATCTCTTATCCACAGCCCAGATGATCTCATAGAGTTTCTTAGTACTAGACTGGCTCGGCCGACCTAAGAAAACCTTTTCCTCCTATATATCGTCCCCTTTTTTGTTAATTTGGCTGGGTCATTTTTTCAACTGCAACTGTTTGAGTCCAAATTTTCCATCGTGGCTAACTTTACTTAAATGTTCTAAATGGTGATGGTCAAACATGAAGGACTTTTTTAACGAGAGCAAAAGAGGAAACTCATTCAGAGATTGTTTCTCCTGCAGACGTCAGAACCGACCGTCGGCTTCTGTTCTGAGGCTTTTATTCTGGTGAACCGTGAGCAGAACTTAGCGCTGGGGGTCTCTGCCGTGACCATGCCTCTAAAACCTGATTTTTGTGTGGGCCTGCCTGCATTTCTTTGATCTCCGTTTGGAGTTTGGTGCAGTGGCTTGAGTATTTGTGCAGAAATCTAAGACGTATTCCCCACTGCTTGAGAGGAACCCATTTTTGGGTGCAAAATGAATTTAATTATCCGTTACAGAGCAACATCCACGTCTGGATTTATCCACGATGGTCAGCAACCGCTGGAAGAGAAGGCACTGTTGTTAGCGGAAACCAAACAGCATCAAAGGAGATGTGGGTTCTCTGGCTGCAGATAAGACGATTAGGAGGCAGAGCAGCTCAGCATCCCACATCATTAAAGCTGCTGGCCCGCATCTAGAGAAGAAAATGGCTGCTATGCTGCCTCTAGGGGCACATTGTGATCCACTTTGATCAGCCTCTGAATGTTTGGAAGTGAACAAGTCAGCTCATGCTGCTAATTTATCTAGCTCTTTGTCTTCTGAGGAAGAGCTCACTGCAGCTGTTTGCTTGTGTGACACTGCCCTCTGGTGGTGAACTGGGGCACTGCTGTAGCAAATAAACCTGCTGCCTCTGATGCTGAAATGAATTTTATTCTAACCTTGAAGGTAGCTGGCCTCTCTCTGCTGGGACATAATTGTATTCTTTGCAACAGCTTCAGTCCTCTTAAGCATCTGTTAAAATTAATACATTTTAAAATATTTTCTCACTTTTTTTGAGATTGATAAATCAGCAGCTTGCTTTTTGTTGATCTGACCTGCTGTTGCTGTAAAGTGCTGAAGAAATTGTTCATTTCTGATTCATTCTAAACTAGATTAATTCAAGTTTTTCCTACATCAGCTCTCATGTTGCCATTTGTAATTCCAAACAGCTTTTTGAATTATATTGGAACTGTCTACCCTTTTCTGATTTTTATAACTTATAATAAATAAATTTTTACATATACCTCGACTCCTAACCAGAAATCCTGAGCAGTTTTTTTTTGTGATTGGTTGATTTTCTGAAATCTTCTGTCCTTTACACTGATGGATCTCCCTGATCCAGTTGCTGGAAAGCATCACCACAGATGGCTGATGTCCCTGCCACGTCTGTGACTGTATCTGGAAACATGTAGAAGGTCATGCAAGTTAATATATAAATGATTTATTAATTGCAAAGAGAAATAAAATATTCTAGATGTGTTTTCAAATAGCAATTACAGATGCTGATGGCTGCAGGCAGGAAGGATCTTCTGTGGCGGTCTAACAGCGGCTCTGGAGAAGCCTCCGCCTGAAAACACTGTTGTTGTTTAACAGTCTGATGAAAAGCATCCTCAGGGTCGTCTGTCGTTGACCTTATTTTACGTCCTTTATCAGCTTGTTCCGCCTTCTTTAAGACTCTGATGCTGCAACCCGAACACCTGATATATGATGGCAGAAGAGTTGACTCTCCATGACTAGAAGATATGCAGGATCTTTCTGAAGGGCCAAAGCTTCCTTGTGTTTGACTTGACTATTGTGTCCCCAGTCCAGTCCGTTATCAAATTGAAAACTGAGATATTGGTTCATCTGTACCACCTCAACCTCTTCTCCAATAATAAACATGGTGTTGCTGTTTCAGTTAAGTTGTACAGCCATCTCCTCTTGTTCACATTCAAGATTAGACTATTGTTTCCACACCATTAGGCCTGGCTATCGATTCAAATTTCAAGAATCGATTATTCATCCGATCTCAAATTGGATTTCTGGTATTAAAAACATTTTTTAGCTGTTAACTGAATTTCATGACTGTAGTTATGCAACATATTGATACTAGTATTATTATAAAACTCAACAGTAAATTAATAAAGCAATGATGGTTAATGGCAGCTGTAAGGACCAAACCATCTCCCTGAATGTTGAGACAATTGCTTTTAGAAAAATGCTGCGGGGCAGAAAACAGATCCAGGGTAGAAAACAGAGGACACCAGAGAGATCTACAGCTGCTATTTCTGTTCAGTTAAATTCAAAAATACTTTTTTAAACCAAAAAGGGACACTAAATTTGGACACCTGGCGCATTATTGAAAATATTACATTAAAAATTCACCTCCCAGAATGGAGTGTGCAGGCTCCTGTGATGTATGTTGCGATCATGCTTCCGACCACTAGGTGGAGCTTGCCGCTTTGTTTTGTTTTTGTCCTGCTGAGGTCTCCGAGCCGAAGAAGAACTAATAACCAGACCAACACAGTTGTTAAGCTAAGCTTACTGATAAATACTCAATATTACCACTCCCACATACTTGGGGGTGCTGTGCGCCACGCAGACTCTCCCCGGACCGTTTACCTTCATAGTGAAGCGTACCTGTTGTCTACATTTCTAGAGACAAAGTCCTATAAATTCCCACACTCATTCCCAGCGGGACGAAGGTTGGGAAGGGATGGTTGAATGATTGATCAGCTTAGCTAGTTGAGCATGTAGAGCCGTCTCTTTTCCAACAGACACCCACTGCACATCTGTCAGTGTACACACAGAGAGAGGCTGTGATGCCGCGCGTCCTGCGAGCACCTGTGTGGAGCAGCTCGGTGTCACATATGAAACACTTCGATGTGAAGACTTCTTGCCGCCGATCAGTTTATAGTGTGACGGCGTGTACGCATACGTAGTCGTAAAAATTGAGCTCTGCGCGTGTCAGCGTGGAGCAAAGTTACACAAGCAAAACTACATATGGACATTACATGTCCTCAAGTAATACCGGCTCACACATTTACGTTCACAGTGGAAAATCTCTATGTTTTTAACCCGATCTTTTGGTTATATAAATTGATTCATAATTGGAAAAAATATATATATATATATGTTTTTAACACAGCCCTACACACCATGCCTCTGGCTCGTATTGTAAGTCTGAGGTGCAGAGAGTGAAGGGGAATAGGGAGAGTACAGTCCCCGGTGCTTCTGACCAGGTGATGGTAGGTTAGGTACTTGGTTTCCTTCACATGTGCTTTGGGAAACTAGACAACTCTGGTTCTGCTTCATCAGACCACAGGCGTCTGTCGGTCTGGGAGCCATTCTGGGCCCTTCTGGCAAATTCCCAGTCGACTGTCATGTGCTGTTTATTGAGCTATGGATTCTGTCTAGCCACACTTGCTGCATTGCCGGCTTCCAGCTTGTTGGTCTGCGGTTCCAAAGGCTCCCTGCTTTCAGGAAAAAAAGACCTTCATTTTATAAATATGCTGAGGACAATTTTGTCTCTCTGTTTCACTTTCCACATCCTTCCAGGATAGTAGAACACACTTGTTCTATAATGGTATTGTACTTTATTTGTTGGACTTCTTGTACAAAACAACTAGTTAGATAATAGAGGTTCCTCTTTCCTCGGTGTACAGAGTAGAAGAAATCCCACCTGCTGGCAAATGATTGATTTGAAATTAACTATATGTTACTCTTATTTTATTGTACTTTAACTCAAATAGACCATTTTAGTTCTCTTTCAATTCCTGTTGTATGGAAAAAGCAAATAGTACTATCAAGACATTGACCGAGGCTTAGACTGGTTCTGATACCACCTAGCTTTGGACAGTTATTTCAGAAGGTCAAAGGTGAAACCAAAATGTTTCACAAGACTTAGAAGAGGAGTGACTCCATTGTCCTTGCTTTTCCTCTCTACCTATGATTTTAGCAATTTGTCCTAAGTTTCTGATCTGTCTGTCTTCCGTATCCACATATGTCTACTTGAACAACATATTTACTGAAATGGCATGGCTCTGGTAACTTTGCCTGCAATAGTTTTATTCCCTCCGGTCTTTTATTAGACATTACTGATAACTGTGTCTAAAAATTGTCTAAAGCAGTATTTAGAAATTCAAACAATATCTTGTTTTTAAAACTGTTATTAGGATAGTTTAAATAAAGTTAATACTTTATTTAAAACAAAATACCAGAAGGGAATCTTATTTAAAATGGTTTGAAATCTAGAACCTGCTACCAGGTCCTACATTTAGATTTAAATCAGCTCATTTGTATGTGTAACCCATAGAAGTGAGCTGTGTTTTGACAATGAATGCTTGTTTCTGTGTTGTATTATGGGCTTGTTTTGAAACGACTGGCAGTTTTAGTCAGCACACAATCAGAAGTAAGATTTTAAATCTCAAAGCTGTTAAATCCAGTAAATAAACTAATCAGATAAGTATTCTAAGAGGACAGTATTTTATCAGGCGTCTTCGTTTACATAAATGCTAATGTCAGTCTGCCCATAAACAGTATGTGAGGTGAAACTAGTTATCTAGCATGTGGCAGACTGGTATGGATTGTGTTCTTAAACTGAAATCATCAACTACTCCCTACAGTGGACGCTGGAACAGGTTTTGTTTTTATAGGCATGGACCAATCAGTATGCCAGTAATCAGACTTTGCACTGCTTATACTTTGTACTTCAGTAGCTTCACTTCTAGGGTTTCTTGGCAAAGGACAACCAAAGGTCTGTCAGCATTACTAGCCTCATTATTCACCTTAAACGTACCAGAAAGATTAGCTGCAGTCCAAATCCTGCTGCCCATAGTAGCGTCCCACCAGCCTTAAATGCTGCTCAGCAGCAGGCTTGTCCAAGGATTTCCTCTGAGGAGGAGTGTATCCCAACAGATAAACTTTTAAAGTGCCTTCAGGGACAGCTGGTACACTGGAATGTCTGTATATGAAAACAACTCCAAAGTAAGAGAATTTATATATTTATATATTTTTATATATATATATATATATATATATATATATATATATATATATATATATATATATATATATATATATATATATATCCGCCTATTCAGAAATGCCTAAATACCAACCTTGAGCATTTTCAGATGGCATTATTGTTGTATAATTTAGCCAGGCATTGACCCTACCTGGTTTTCCTTAACTCAGTTCTTCAGAGACCACTCATTGAAGTTCTAAAATCAAACTATTTTCACAAATTTCAACAATAAATTTTTTGCTGCTGAAAAAAGTAAAGTGAACCCTTTATTAGCGTACCAAAAACATAGCAAACTGACTTTAAAACCGAGGGACATCCTGAACCAGGATATCAGTACACCTTTACAGCCCTAGTATGAATACTTTTGCAAAGTAAGGTAAATTAATCAACTAATTTGATCCTTCTATGGATCAGTTCATTGTTCTGTCTCATTTACAAGTATCCGAGGAAAGAATTCAGTCCAGAAATATTGATTTAAGTTCACTAGAGATCATTGTCTTTGAAGTATTTTATACTATCCTGAGCTGTGCTTCTTTAGCATCTTCACAATAATTTTATTTCATGAAGACCAGAATTACTTTTTACTGCTTTATGTTCTCTCTGGGTGGAAATTCTCCTCATTACATGTCAGGATTTGAGGTTTGATGGAGGAGACAGATGGGTTCATGTAGTAATTCTATGTGAACAGATTATTACCCTTATAAATTGATTAAAAAAAAATAACCCTAACCCAAGTAGCATTAGAAGACTGACAAACATTTGATTCTCCTGAAAGAAGTCTGAGTCGTTGCTCTGCTGTTTTCCCTACCCTACACTCGACTCTTTTAGCTCTGCTTCCAGTCCTGCACCATGCTTTACTCCTGCAAACCCGGTCTTGGACAAGTTTTCTGTTGCTTTTGTGCATGTGTAGTCAATGGGGAGTTGATGCAAAACCTGCTACTGGTAGGAATTATTGAAAATTTTTAGCGGTTTCGAAACCATACCAGTGTCCAGCACAAGCTTTTGCAAAACAAAGCAAACCTATTTAAGTGTTTAAAATTACTGATTTCGTGCACGCATACACAAACGTCGTTTGTTACAGTAACACAGCTAATGGAATTGGTTACTCTCAACGTCTGGAGAGCTATGTAATCAAACACCATTCCCTCATCATGATGGTTAGAAATGTAGAGGTCTGTTGAGAGTGCCTTTCTCAGAAGTCATTAACTTTGGTCAGGTCAGCTCAGTTTTATATGCCCTTTGGAAGTTCAGGAAGGAAACCAACTGCATTGATCTGCTGGTCACCAGGGCTCTGAGAAGCAAATTCATCTGGGTTCATTGTAAACCTAATCTGGAGGAGTGGACTCAACCTGGGCACACTGAGGTCAGCTGCCTGCACCTAAAACAAACAGCCCACAGCCTCGGCGGAGAAAAAGAAAAATGTCCCGACTATAGTATGGTTATAGCCTAAGCAGCATTTACCAGGACCTATTGTGTACTGGGGCCCGCCTATTGTAGAACCGATTTGAGTGCTGGTGTAGGAGCAATGTAAAAAAATAAATAAAAATGTGGGGAATATATGTTTTTCTTAACTTTACTGTCCACAATTTCTAAAAGCTAATCCAGCTCTGTTTGTGCCCTTTCAATGAAGCTTAGTTTAAACGTTAAAAGGCTCTTCAGTCAGAATGTAAGATATTTATATTATATAAAGCATTTTTGAAAGAAGGGAATATGGGCATTAAACGCCACAAATCACTTGCAAAAGCTTTAAAAACAAAAGATTAAATCTGTCCAAACAAAGCTGTCTTTTATCTGTAATCATCTTTTGACCCCAACCGATTATCTTGGAGCCAATCATGGGGTTGCTATGTTGCAGGCTACGCACTCAGTCAATTGACTGAGACACGGCTTGTCCGTCTGTTTTTGATAATTGTTCATTTACGGTCTGTCTACGTAAGATGCACAGTTTTCTTCACAAGAAAACTGTGCTACTTGTAGACCTTTACAGGACACTCCGGTGGGGATTCCACAGTATATCACTTCAATGTTTATGAAGCAAGACGGTGACATTTAAATAGTGCAAATAAACATATTTATTTAAAAAGTTTCAAGCTGCATCAGTTTAACACCAGACTCTTCCCTGCCTCTAAAGGTTCTAATGTGATAAGCTGTGTGGTGCAATTTATCGAGTATATTAACTGATCATCAACAAATATAAAAGCAGATGTTTCTTTTCACTTTAAACGTTTGGAGCATTAAGGTTTGTGTCAAAAATACAAAGATATGATCCTTGCAAAACAAGTGTTGCTACTCACTAGCTTGAAAAGGGTCTTACTGTAATCCAGACAGTTGTTCTTTAGCAATAAAGTTTATTTACAAGTTAACAATCAGTAGAGTTGGACATTCTCTCAGAAGGTAAAGGTTTAAGCACGTTCAGCCAGTGGTTAAGGCACAGACAGACCCTGGGGGTACATCTCAGAATTCCCTGGCATGTTGAATTGTAGGACAGAAGAGAGATGGCATAATTTAGGTTTGCAATGTTGCAGTTGAACTGAACTATGTTTTTGGATCTGTGTCATTTGACACTTTTTAGCATCCCCAAACAGAGTTTTTTGCCCAGATTTCAAAACACCCAATTTGACAGAAATCACACTTAAGGCTGTTACACCCTCCATGAGAAGTGGGAACTTTGTTCTCGCTCCCACAGCTGCAGGAACAAAATGACACAGCCCTGCTTTGAGAGTTCTTGCTGCTTGTTTGTGACACATCATCTGGGCAGAACCTTTTTTTGTCTTGACAACTGTTGTGTGATTGACCAGGATCTAGATGGCCATGGTTACATTGGTATTTTTGAACTTTGTTTTTGGCGCAGCGTTTTGAACAGTAACATAACGTAATGATCCGGCAAACAAGGTCATCAAAACGACTGGCTGACATCCTGAAGTATGAAAAATGTCTTTTGTCACCCATCTCTTGCATCTATCAAACTATGACACCGCATTTGCCCTGTTTACCTCTGGTGGTATTGAGCGGTCAAACATACCACCTGTGTTTACTTATCTTCCCCATTTCTGCAGCAATCGTGAATAACAGCAAGGAATCTTCTTCCTCTTCAGCTTCAAATGTGTTTTTCTCCTCTTCCTCCTCTTTGATCAATTTTAAAACTGCCCTCTCTGCCGTTGTGCTGCTCTCTGTCAAATACTCACAATCTTAGTGGGGTGTGACGTATGCCATGGTGGGCGGGACTTTCTAGGAGTTCAGCTACAGAATTTGTAGTAAGGTGTTCTTGTTCTTGCCATCTCAAGAACAAGAACTAATTTCTCGGTTGTCACCAAGTGTGTAATAGGCTTTAGCTCACTACTACAGGAGCGGCTACAGGAGTGTCATAAATGTGATACTGTAAACATGTCCTAAATGTATTTGGTACCAAGCTACTGCTAATAACTACAGTCATTGTCTAAAGTCATTTTTGGCACTGTTGCCAAGTCCACTTGTTTATTTTTTTCTGTAGTTGCTTGTAAATTCCGTGGGTCGCGTTTTTTTGGCCTCGTTGCTGAACGTGAAGTGGCATTTTTTGGCTCTAATATAAGCAACTATAAACACCAGTAAGTAGAACAGATCTCGCTGCGCACTACAGACAGTGAACCGGCCAGCTGATATCCCTCTGCTTCCCTCCCACATACTCCCTGAGAGGAAGACGGACAAACGAGCCGTCTCTACCGGTAGGACAGATGGGTTACTGGACCACACTGCCCTGTTTCTAACATAACACCTAAATAAACTTCACATTTATATTGAATTAACTTACCTGTCCAGCAGAAAGACTGCAACCTCTACATCCGTTTTGAATCCTAAATACCTCATTAATTATCTCCACCTGGTAATAATAGCTGTGCTGATATAGACCCTCTTTTTCTTCCGGATATTACTTATCTTTCTTTTCTTGGTTACTTTCTCTTCCCTCTCGCTGGGCAAAGAAGATAGATTGTCATCCATTTTAACAGAAAACAGCAAATAGACTGATCTATGGTCGTCTTTGCTTGTTTTATACTCCTCCTCCGCTGTCGGCATGTCCTCATATCGGGGACAGATAGGGAAAATAGGTATGGCTGATAAGTTTGTCCCATTTCGGGTTCTGAACTCATGAATAGCGATGCAACATGGCACCTCTGAGTTGGTGCACCTATGTGTTTATAAACTACTAAGTTATGAGAACGCTTTCATTTTTGAGGTTATTAGAATTTGCTGGAATATGAATTTATTAAAGCAATACTTGATTTTTGCTAATTAAAAGCCAAATTAGTTGCACACTGTCCTTTTAAGCATAGTGGAGGGCTGAAGACTTGGGATCATTTCCGTGTTACAAACCTGAGGCCATCTGTCCTCACAGCTGACTGGCTGGTTTCAGGTCCCACTGCGAAAAGAGGATTTTACACAGAGCAGCAAAACTGCTACAGAATCAGGGGGAAAAAGAAAAGAAAAAATGCATTAGGATGTTACATTGTTCCAGCCAAAGTTCAGATCTCACCATAATTGAAGCGGTGTTCAGACCTTAAAATCTTTGCGTTAAACTGAATGCACTGAAGCCTTCTTGTAAAGAGTTTTGATCAATTAAGCCATGACATGTTATAAAGTTTTAGTTGCTTATTTAAACTCTTTTCGTCTAACTCTAAGGATATCTTGAGGGTAAGGAAATGATTATCACATTTCATGTCAAACATTAAATTAAAAGAATGTGTGCCTTCCTTTTGCTTTGACTGTATATTGGGGGAGGAAGAGTGTGGCTCACTCCTGTTTATCTTGAAGCTCTTTGTCTGTAGAATGAAGAGGTTTGTGACAGTGTGTCGGAGGGGGAGGGGAGCTTAAACACAAGAAATGGCCTTTGTTACTCAACTATTGAAGGAAATTCTGAAAGCAAAAGAACAGCCCTTTTAAGCTGACATCAAGTCAAATAAGAACCTTGGTAAGCAACTTTAGCTTTTTTTTTTAAGGATATTTCAGCATATATGAAAGAGGTGGAAAAGTAGTGAAACAAACCACAAAATAACAAGCACACAGTGTCAGCAGGCACAGGCAATGTTTACATTAAAAAACATTGAATATTGTAATGCAACTACAAGGTTGAGCATTTCATGTCATATCACCAAAGGAGTTTATTGCTGACACACATAGTTCGCATGTAACAAACAAAAACAGAAAACCTTTTTTTCATCTCCCAAACATACTGGCTGACAACAAAGATGAAAAAGTCCTGTTTTCTCCACCTGCTGTAGGTAGACCACTGCCTTTTAGCACTGTAAATAATAGAGCAGCAGGATATGGAGACATAGGGGCCTGTCCAGCGTCTTGTTAAGCCTGAGGTTACTCCTCTCACTGACAAAAACACAGATAAAACCCTGACTAGGCTTGAATTCAAGGTTAAAGACAACATGGCTGATCATGCCTTTCATCTTTGTGTCATGGAAAAAAAAAGAGCTAAAGTCACATGCGGCAAATGATCCTCTAACCATCGTCTATGCAGTAGTTAAGTGTCCTCACATGCAAGGATATAAAAGCAAGTACTTTTTTAGTGTAGAAGAAATGGACAGAATGTCAAAAAAACATTTTATCCTCTGCATCCTTAAAGATGATGGATAGTAACCGTGTTTCCATCGAGGTTTTTTAATGCACATTTTGAAGTGTCACATTAGAAGAGGTTGATGGAAACGGCAAAATTCGAATCAACTCACTAAATTTCGCAAAAAAAAAGTATGCTCGCTTGAGGTGGTTTTTGACTTTTTCGAAAAGCAGTAAATGTGCTAAAGAGGAGATGGAAACTCATTTGTTTAATCAGTTGTGACGTACCAAAGGTTTACCTCACATGATTGATCGGCTGTTTCTGTTGCCGGCGTTTTCTCAGATATTCAAATAACTCTCAAAAACATGACTGGAAGCAACAACAGGTACATGTGAACTGACGAAGAGAGGCGAGCATTTCTTAGTTACTTCCGTTAAAAAAAAAAAAAAAACTTGGCACATTCATAGCCTCGCTCCATTATTGATCTATGGTTCGATTTAGTTAGCAGCCTCTACTTCCTGTTTTATTACAGTCAACGCCTGACGACATTATACTGTACGTCGCCTGGTTAATTCGCTAACAAGCAGTAAACTGGAAACACGTGTGATGCGAATTTCTCAAAATTTGCATGAGAATTGGATGGAAACACGTCTACTGTTGGTTCTTTATATCTACAGAACCTTCGAAAAATCTCTTTATTGGGAGGGTGGTACATTTCGGCCGTCAGTTCAAGGAATGTCTCCAGAGATAGGCACATACACAGCTGCTTTAAGTTAAGCATTTCATTCCCATTCCACAATTGTTAATTGTTAGGACCACAGAGAAAAATGAAACCGAATGTTGCACATTAAGACGTCTGCAGCTCCAACATCCTGACCCTGTCCTACTAATAATGCCTTAAAGTTAAGTGACAGATGGAGGGAGACTATGGTATTAATGTAAAGTTGAAGAAGGCAAGACATCTTTTTGCATTTTCCTTCTCTACTAGCCTGTCTGGCTTAACTGTTCCGTCCACACTGCTGTGAGTCTCCTTGAGCCCAGCATGCAACCTCTGTCTTCTGGTCGCCTGTAAGCCTTCACAAGCAATTCCTCCTGATGTTTCACAATGTGAAAGCTTCTTAAATGTGACTTAGTGTGGCCACGGTCATTAGCATTCACATTGGGGGTAGGGCCTTTTTGTGTGTGTGTGTGTGTGTGTGTGTGTGTGTGTGTGTGTGTGTGTGTGTGTGTGTGTGTGTGTGTGTGTGTGTGCTGGTGAGCTGCTGCTGGGAGACTGAACAAGTGGTATTGAGTAGGGTGGAGCTTTACAGAGGGTGGACCAGAAAGCTGGTTGGGTGACCTGGACAGGCTTGTCCAGTGTAGTGACTGGTCAGAGTCAGGTAGGAAGGAAGCTGCGGGCTGTGGGAAGAGTCATGTTGAACAGTTGAGTTTAGGGTGTGGCTCAACTGGTGAAACACTGGATGCTTTGATCCCCTAGCCAGAGCACTGGAGGGGATGAAGGAAGGGAACCCACTGGATGGTAAGAATCAGTTTAAGGCTAATTAATATAACACCTGATTTTGGGCAAAATCATCGTTACACCTTTTTAAAAAGTTTAACTCTTTAGATTGCAGCATTTTTGCAGAGTTCACCAATACTTCATTGCTTAGAAGGCTTGTTTTTTTATCAATACTGTTCCAAGCTACACAAAAACATTGCTGGATTAGAAAACCGGTAGCTATCCAATAAAAGTTAGTAAGGTCATTTTGAATATTTCCAACATGACTATGCAATGAAGTTTTGGATTTTAATTTCAAGCTATAGTGTTTTTTTAGTTGCAGATGCAGTTCAACACCTCAGCTTCATGTCATGAGTGAAAAAAGTCTTATTTATTTCACTCAGCTGAGACGTGACAAATTTATCTTATTGACTCTATTAGCTCAACTTGTAGTGCATGCCATATAAAAGCCGGCTGGATTAAAAGCCGGCTGGATCACTAGTTTCTATAGACCAGGTCTATAGAAACTAGTGATGGCTACAGTAAAACTGTTTATTTGCTGATCTGTTAGTTGGGATTTCATTAGATCTGCCGTCCACAGAAATGTACAACAGCTGTCAAAATGTTGAATGAAATGCAGATAAACATCTTCACAACAGTAGCCAGTTTGAAATATAATCAAGGGTAGCATGATGTAACAAGAAATGTTAGTATTAGATATTTTCTAGCTGTGGATGGAGATCAATGCTTTTCTTGCTAATCACACCGAATTAGCACTAAATTCAGTGCTCCTAAACATTTCTGATATAAAATACTCTTAAAAGAACTCTTAATTTTAACCCATATTAATGAAGACCGGAGCGCTAATTTTAAAGGAGGAACAGGTGGTGGATCCTTAGAGAGGACCTCCATTGTTTTCAGATTATAGCCCCTCTACCTCTGTTAGGCCTTCTACACTGTTGGGGCTGTAAAGACGCATCCTACAAACTTCAGCTTAAACCTCTGCCTGTTGGACCGAGGGCCTCAGCGGTCTAATATCTGTGTGTTTTGTCAGCTTGGACCTGTGTTTATGCTTGAGCATGCACTTTGGTCCTCCTCAGAAGTGCCAGAGGCATGGTTGAAGGGGAGGCTAATTTGGGTGAGGGGCGGGGAGGTATTGTTGAACGTCAGAGAAAATAGGGCTATCAGTTCCACTCAGATAACCTTAGCTGTCATTGGACCTCGAGCCAAGTGGTGACCTCAGGGGCTTGAACTCTCCTAGTCATGTGACCAAGCAGTAAAGTGACCATTGGTGTTGCTGGGCTCCGGCTGTGGCCAGAGAGGAGCAGGCTGCCGTGGGAAGAGGCTGCTGAGAGCGAGAGCAGAGAGGAACGGGAAGAGAAGGATAAAAAGAGAGACATGAGGACGCAAGGCCTGTTTTTCTTAAGCCAGGTTCATGCTTGAATGGGGTCCAGGCAGACTGGGAGAAGCATGAAATGGATACATGGGAAGGTAAGGATGGCAGCTGCTTTCTCTAAATGGCTCAGATGTAGATAATAATGGGGGTGGGTGGGTGGGTGGGGGTGTTGGTAAACAGAATTTAACTCCAACTGGAGACTAGAATTCCTTTTTTAATGCTCAACTCTATTTCTGTCATAATTTATGAGTTGAGTTGGTCTGTTGCTTGTTGCTGCTCTTCCCTGGGGTGTAATGCAAAGCTCCAGGGTATTGAGGAAAGTGTTTCTTCCTTAAATGTTTCTTCCTTAATGACTCAAAGAGAGCAAGCAGGTTCCCTATAGCTTAGATATGCATTGTGTTGTTTATTCCCAGCTCGGCTTTTTGAGGTCTGCTTCAGCCGGCAGTTCCTCCTGCTGTTCATAATTCAGCGTTTTCATGGTGCAGCAATGAGAGAAATCTCATCTCCTCACAGTGATCAGTGCGTTTGTGTGCGTGTAGAGGTGTGGCATACACGTTTCCAGCGCACCTCTGTATGAGTCCGCCTGGTCGCATGGCTGTCCGTTTGGTGCTAGTCAGCAGTGGGGGCACAGAACCTGAAACCAGCTGCTGACTTGCCTTTTCTTCCTTTGTGTTTCAAAGATTTTCTTGGTCACCTTTTGTGCTATGTTGCTTCTCGTTGCTGGTTCCACACAATGTAACTTTATAGCTTTCATTTGGGGAAACATTCCCATGTTTATTAGGCAGATTTTACATTACTGTCCCACACACCAAGCTGCCCCTCCCTCCTTTTTAACTTGTGTTGCAGGATCTTGGAATGTGGTACCTCCTTACTCTTTTCATATACTCCATATGGTAAAGGAGAGGGAATCACAGTGTCGAGTTCTTTTGTTTAATGGATTTAAAAAATGGGTATTCTGGTTCTGATCTAGTAAATGACTGCAGCTCCTGGTTGTTGTTCTTGATCATTTCTCCTTGGAGGACGGAGCATGTGGAAGGACCCTGTTACTGTATTCATCCCCTCCCCCTCGTGTTAATCCCTCAGCAAGCATTCTTGTTTGTTTGTGCTCCAGCTGGAGGAGCGTTAACTCCATACTATTACTGCTGCACCTCAGCAGAAACACCTCCTGCTTTCTCTCACTTGGATCTGCTGGCGGGAGCCTATCAAACCAAAGCCCAGCTTATGAGCGGGGAAAAGAACGAGGTGAAGAAGCAAAGCATGGGAGGTTGTTGGATGTATATTGGGGGACGGATCAATGTGTGAAGATCAATTGTGGCAGTGGGGGGAGGTCAGGGACTGCTGTGACTCTGCCTATAAATAGCCAGTGACAGAGGTTAGCCGTTGCTGCAGCGCATGCCGCTTTTTCCCTAATTTTCACTGAAACGTATCCATCCCAGCTGGCCCGGCCACGTCAAAGCAGCCCATCAGGTCCGTCATGTTGCAGATCTTTGTCTTTCAAGGGTGTGTTACCTCGACGGCCCCCCACCCCCCCAGGACAAACATGCACACATGCGGTCAGGGGACTGAACTCTCTTGATGTGTTGCAAATTTAGCTTTCACCTTCATGCTTGCTTTTGGCGACAGAAACATTTGGTTCCCTTCTCATGATCAGCTGATGTTTAACTCTGTTTTCATCCATTGTGTGTTAAATGGAGGCAGGAATGTACCTTTCTGTCTCAGAAGAAAACATTAACGCACAAACCGAACTGTTTGACACCACCTTGATGTATTTTCAGTTTATTAATATATAAATACATAGGATGTATGGTTGATGTGAAGTAAACAACACTCAGGAAGTTCTGATCGGTACCTAAATGGGGTTTAAATCTGAGCACCGACGCTCATAGGTAAGGCCGAATTGAGGCCCAGTTAGTTGAACATTGCTGTTTATTTCGGTTCTTGTTTTAACCTGGTAAAGATGCACTGGTCCATCTCAAACTGAAGGCCCATACTCATGTACCGTTTTGATATGGACCTTTTAGTATCTGTCACACAGCTTTCAAAAAACTGAAATCTCAAAAGCTGGGATTACAAGTGAGGGCGGGTTCTCCTCCACGATGGATAATTCCTAACAGCTTTCAGGTTGTAATTTCCTGTGTTCAACCAAACTGTATATTATTATCCAGATATAAACAGCTGTGGCAGGACAGTTACTGCAGATTTCAGGCTATGCGTGAGTCGCTTTGGGATTCTCACTGTAAAAATGTCCTGGTATTTATACAAAAATGAGCTAAACCACAAAGTGTAACATCACCTAGTTACTGAATGTGAAAAAGAAACATCAAGTACAATAACATACAATTCCAGTGCTAATAATGTTTTCTGTACCATTTGTTTCCTATGTTGATTGTGACACTTGACACTCTTGAGCAAAATTGATAGCGTAAACACCTGCTAAGTTTTATGAGTTCTTATTCCACCTAATTCTATTTGCCTACTTTTATGCCAATCACCTCTTAATGGCCACGTCTAAGTTATAATAGCTGGGTGTGGAGACAGTCTGTCAGCTGTTAAACAGCCCCGCTCCCCTCAGCCTTACAACTGTGCTTTTACAAGCACATTACGCAGGTAAGGGTGATGAGTTCTGCTCTTTTAGTTCAGTTATCAGGCAAATTCTGTCTTTCTTCTAAAAAAACAAAACAGGAAAACACTTCTTTCAGCCAGCTGATGCGCAGTGTGTAGCAACAGGCAGGGGAGGGACAGTGCCACATTGCTCCATGATCGTTACAGCAGAGGAAAACTCAACTCTCTACAATGTTTTCTCTGGCATATTCTTTAAAGGACTTTGACCCTTAGAATGGATTTTATGAAAATGAAAGTGTTAAAACTTGGTTTGGTTTGACCTGAAACCAGCCCAAGCCTTGGATAGAGCAATTCCCGTATTATTTAACAATGCAGTCATACGTGTGGCTGGCCTTAGCAGAAGAGTGCTTTGTGCCTTTGGACAGTATCAGTCAGTCTAAATGATTTATCCTGTAGGCCACATGTGTGTGTTGTGAAGCCAACAGAGTCAACAGGTCACCATTGTCTCGTGGAGCAGCTCGACCTGCAACTGCATGCACGCAACTTTGAAGATTAGCATCACGGTGTGGGCTGTGAGGAATGCTGGATCCTCATCCCACCGGGTCTTCACTTGCCTTTAACCTCCGAGAACAAGTTGATGATTCTTCATGTAGGTATAGTCAGTTAGGCTCCGGTTAGAGTTCTGTGTGTGTGTGTGTATTCATCTCCTTTACCCCCAGGTAAGGGAGATAAGTTTCAGAGAAGAAGAGATAGGAGGGCTGAAAGGACTAAGAAGCTGGAGAGGAGGAAGTTAGGAGGGAGGGAGGGTGCCTACAGCGGAAAAGTACAGCAGATTCCTGCAACCCCCGCTGCCTGCCTCAGCTGGGCACGATTGTTATGGAAAGCCCGAGACAAAACCTGAAAAAGACAACCACCGCCGTGGCAGGACCTGCTCTGTCGCTGGCTCAAAAGGCTCCTTTAGGCTAACATCAGCCGTTGTGCATGCATGGTTTAGACAGTGGAAAGATTTAGCTTTGATAAACCAGTCCTCAGCATGAAACAAGACAATCAAAGAAAACCCTATCCCATCATCTTCATTAAAAATATTTTCGGCCGTACCGAAATTTTCTAACAAATTTTCCATCTGAGATAAGAATCATACCTCTAGGAAATTCTGTTATATCCTGTGATACATTGACGGTGTTTGTGGCACTGCTGGGAGCGGTCTGGGGCTTCTGCTCCACTCTCATCTCCCGGCGTGTGTTGAAAGTTGGGAAAGAAACCCTGGCTGACCTCTGGCAAAACAATACAGGCTTTAATGAGCATGGAGGGGTGTTGGGTGACTTTGTATGTGCGTCACATCGTGTCGGGGGTTCTTGCACCCACACTATAGGGAAAGGAGGAGAGGGTGGAGTTCAAGATGAAGCAGTGCTTTTTATGACTTCTTATCATCACCTTAGGGGAATTCGTCATTGCGTCTCATTCATGACCTTGTGACAGATTCACACCCTACATACTTCTACACTTAAATAGGCTTGCTGTGAAAGATAAACCGTGGAGAGTTCCCATCTTAGCTGCAATTCTTTCTTGCATTTGGCCACAACCATGTATTGCTAAGGTCCAAGGGTTGAATGCGTCTACATAAAAGCATCAATATTTTCACAGTCAGTCTAATAAACAGTCTGAATGCCATATGTACAGCTCCTGTTAGATTAGAGTTTTGATATGACATACATTCAGTCATCACATTAAAAAGTTAAAGGCTTAAGTCAAAATTGGTGACACTTCTCCTGAGTCGCCTGATATATCTATTGTGTTAAACTAGAGGTGCACTGAGAAATGAACCGATGACCTGAAGCGAACAATTTTCACCTTAAAAGGCCAGCAGAGACCAGCTGAGCCAAAACTCAAACTAAAAGGTTTGCCTGATTAGTGAGAATACCGTGTGAAGACTCTAGCGGATGGCCTTACAACGCTGTGGGTATGAGTGAGGTGTTTAAACGCAGTCAGAGGAAGCTAGAAGCTTTAAAAAGCTTCTAAAAAAGGGGATCTGTAGTTTTTGCCTGAGTGGCTGATCGTTTAATCTGACACAGCAGAGACAGAAACTTCAGGAGGTGTTGCAAATTTCATTCCTTCATTTCTTTCTTTTGCAGTTTTGACCATTTCAGACCCGATTGTGGGGGTTACTAAAAGGAGATGTCTGCCTTCAAACCCACCTTGAGTGTGTCTTGTGAATTTGGCAAGGAAGCAAACTGACCGAGGGCTGACGTCAGTAGATAACAGGAAGGCTGAACGCATTACAACCCTATGTTTTATTCTTTAGAATTGTTAAACCTCTGGTCGTCCTGGGTTAACTTCTATTTGGCAGCCTGTTAGAAAGCTCACCGTTCAGGTACAGGTCTACTTTCAGGTACAGGTAAACACACACAGACTGGTGTTTACATTTACTAATGCCCACAATGCTGTTTGCTAATATAAGATGCTAAAGACAGCTGAAAATGTCACCTCCCAATCATTTTGTCTTTGAATCAATAGAAGCCTGTTCTACAGGTGACGGACCTCCTACACACAAAATGAGACATCAGTTATGCTTCAAATGTATACAATATTATTATCAGCTGATACCTGCTCAGGGCAGTATAGCTCTAAATAAATCTGATGTTCATTTTAGTTCTTGAAAAGTCTCAGTTGGTTACAATCTGTATCAGAAAATCAAAACTTTCCCACAACTGGAGATGGGAAACTGGTCAGAAATCTGTAACGGGTGCATCATGGAGTAAAACTATTGCCACATTATTAACAGTGTTTTTCATGGCCAGTAAACAGAAACTCTGTAAAATCCTTGGAATTCTCTCTCAAATTCCGTACAATTGGAAGTGTTCTGGTTTAGAATGTTGCATGTAGGCAGCACTCCTAGCCAACAGCTATGCTGTTTAAATTCAATAAATTAACTCCTTGCTGTGGATGAACATTCAACAGTTTTTCATTTTATAAAACCCTTAAAATTCAAAAGGTCTCTTGACACCAATTCATGTTTCTTCCACACATGATCTTTTTGTACATAGCCTGCTGCTCTACTTGTTTTTATTCTGTGTAGAAACAAAACTGGGTTTCTCCGGGGGAGCTTTGGTAACTCCTCATGACCTTTAATGAACTTTAAACAAGCCAATTAGACATTAAACAAAGACCACCAAGCACTTTATAGGTACCAAACAATGTCATGGAGGTGTTATTCACTTCTTTCTGCCATAGGGTCGAATCCTTTTTTAGAACAAGAAATGCCTTTTCAATTTTAGATTTAATTAAATATTTGACATGTGACCTGTTGGTATGAAATGTTTAAAATACCAGAACATGAATTGTGTGTGCTGTGCTATCCTTACTAATCATGTGGTGTGTAAACGTGCAACCATATCACTGACAATATAATATGCACTTGGCCTCCCACCTATAAAGCCTTCCTTTAATCCACTGACCTGATAGGCTTCTCTGTGACATTTTTGTTGCTTCTCAGGAGGTTTTTCTTTCAGACAAAGCCTTTCAATGCATTCGTTGTCATGGAATTGTTATAAGATGGTAGACAAGGATTTGATAAGAATGTGTTGTGATTTATTTTTGCAGAATATGACTTCTCCCTGCAGTTGATTTAAAGTAATCAGTTGCTCAAAAGCCTCAGAAACATATAGTGATCATGACTGAGGTTTAAAATGTATTTTAAATTCTCAAACAAATCAATGTTAAGCATTTATTCTTTATTCCTTTGCAGTTTCTGTATTTATGGTGGTTTGGAAATGTAGGATGGAGATTATGCAGCCTAAATTTATGACCTTTCTTTTAGTAATCCCACAACATGCCCTCAAGTTTAATAGGATGTTTTGTATTTTTACAGTTTTCCTAGAAACTGTCAGAAAGTGTTTTTATTTCATTTTTCATTTATTAAAAACATCCCCCTCACAGAGTTGAGCTTTAAAAGCTAATGTACCTTCAGGATTAGTTTAAGATTTACCCTCTCTCATTTATCGTTGACTAATTAGATTGACTATTGACAAATAATGTTTGCCCTTATATCTAAATCACTATGCAACCATCCAGGTAGATTTTATATCAGGTATATTTTCATCATAACATTTTTTTAAAGCATTTGCAGCGTGGGTAAAGGGATGCAACTCGCCCACCACTGAGTCGGAGTCAAATAAGCTCCAGGCGGAAAGAAAATCTCAACATTAATGTCATGAATATTTAACTGTCATCTAAAGGCAGGAGGAGGAGGAGTCACAGGAGGTGTTACGCTGAGATCAAGTGTTTGAAGGTGTGAATCGGCTTGATTATATGGTGGCCATGTACTTGAAAGAGAGGGTGATACATCTAGCTAATAAGCCTGAGTGAGGCCAGCTAATAGCTATTGTGCTCTGGGCTCAATGAAGGAAGTCCGGGCTTTCACACAAGGTGCTCAGCTAGGATAGAAGGTTTGGGGTTTCTGTGGAAGGGCACATTGGCAGACAAATGGCAGGCTGAGGCTGAGAAGATGTAATGCTGCCACTGTTCCATTTTAAGATCCGTCACAGCGTTGATGGGGTGTCCATCTAAAGAGTTGCATCTGTATCTGAGCTAACGTTTAACTTCAGAGGAGTGCTACTTTGCTTGCTGAAGAGCTCTTCGTTGTCATTACTGACCCATTTCTCAACTCACCACAGAATCTTCTAAGACTACATCCACACGGAGCCGAATACTGTATCCACACAGAAGAGTCTGAGCATAAAGATGAGCAGCTTCAGGCTTGTCCGCTCTCAGAGCAGGTTTCACATGTAGTCGGTCTTGCGGTTTCTCTTCTTCTGGATGGGACCCCCAGGCTCTGTCTGGATGAGGCCCTTAGCTTGAAGTGTTGAACTGTGACGATGCAGACACTGGAGACAGAGTTTTAAAAATAATAAATAAAGAAGGGACCATCTTAATTTCTACAGTACTGATTGGAACAGCTTACGTTTGGCAGTTAAATTCCCTGCGTTGTTGATCACTGCTCTATCAGGTTGTTTTCTGGCTGTCCCAATCATCTACTAGAGTTAAGTGTTTGATGCTGTACTCTGCACCTATACAACAATAAACATTGCAATTTTTTTTCAGGTCAGAAATGTATTTTTCTTTTAAATACCATAGCATTCAGTGTAATACTATTGAACTAAGATAGTCCAATAGTATTACTTTTCAGCCTATTGACAATCCAAACGTTAATAAAACCCCTAAAAATAAGCATGCTTGCTAAGTTCTTAGCATGTCCAAAAATAGACTGAGAAATGAATTGTATATTGTTATGATACCACACTTATCAGTGATGCACCAATCAATCTATTGATCAGCTTTGACATTATAGGTAGGTCAAATATTGATGACTGGGTTTTTGTTCCACTAGATAAATATATCAAAACATGTTTTTTACTGTTAAAACTCATCTGCAAACATTTTTTAAAGGACCTTGTTCTGAGCTTAGTAAAATCAAAAAAATGTTAGTTACAAAGGATCTGTTGCATAATTTAGGGTATTTCCTCAATTTTCTTTTGGATTAAAGAATGATATATTTATTATGGGCAATGTTTTATACATTAAATCGTTGAGTTAAAACCACTTTTACATAAATGAGTTTGTATGTATATCAACTCGGAGCGACAAATTTGGAATCACCCAAATCAGAATCAGGAAGTCAGATGTTGTCTTACACACGAACAGGATCTTATGCCATGCCACAACATCTTGGAACATTTTAATTCAGTTTGGAATTTTTAAAATGTTACCATATTTGTGATAAAGAGGGTTTTCTAGCAAACGCCAAAGTGGTCTGGCAAAACAAGTGTATTCCTGAGGCCATTGGGCTGTACCGAGACAAGCTAGCCCTGTTTACTATCACGAAAAAAATCAATCAATCTCTGGGGTTGATCCATGTCAGGATAACTGGCCACAGGATTCCCATGAGCTGCCGCCAATCTCAGAAGCGGAGTTTGTTTTCTAGCTTGTCAATTAAGTTTTTATACCAGTAAAGAATTGAGAAATGTTTTTTCTTTAAGGGCTCATGGATAAAGCAACTTTGGGATGGGTCCAGGATCTGATTTTTATTTTTATCTTAAAAGGATAACTTGTCATTTCAGAGATACGTAAAGGACATACCTTCCGCTGACAGTGCTCCTCATCCGCTCCGCTGTCTGCTGGACAAATTTGTTTAAAATTATTTTAAGCTTGTCATCAACTCTGCATTTATGTTGGAAATATTTAGGGGCTTATATTTAGTTTATTTTTGAAGCAGGGAATTTTCATGAAAGATTTGCTTTACTTTCACTTTGTCTGGTACCCTCAGCAGGCTAGGCTAGCACCAGCAGCATGCTAAAACCTCTGTGTAAAACAGCATAACAAGCGTCGATTCAAACTTATCAGTCTGAAAATGCCTTGAACACGTGTCGGTATATGGCGTTCGAAGTAAGGTTTGGTCGTCTCATAGCTGCTTTCCACGGTCTATTCACCGTCTCTTTGTTAGCTCAGAGATCCAAGCTTCTTGCCTCTGATTAAAACAGAAAAATTTCAATTCGTCGTTTTTTCCCCCCCAAGAGATCGTGTGAGCAGGTGTGACAGTTAATGACACAATATATTCATTTGCATTATGTTTTTTACTTTAAAAAACAAAAGAACAGAAAGTGTTGTGGGGGAAGGTTTCCAGATACCCAGGTATCCCATAATGCAGTGTGGTTGTTGCATCACCCATGCCCCACAGGCATGCCTCAACCCTAGTACCTGTGCACAAGAATACATAAATGCCTGAGGAGCTGTCTTATTTTATATCGATGCATGGCCCGCGGGTCTGCTCCTGACCAGATGAAAGTATTGGATGTTGAGCTGATAATTTATTTCTGGACATCGTTTTTGTATAGATTTAAAATGAAGATTGTGTTTATTTGGACTGCAGCAATGTACTGAGGTTGTTAACACAGTATATATAAAGCGTATTTTGTGTATTAGGAATACGAACAAAGGAAAGGAGTCAATACTAAATTGAACACGTCAGGCTAATAACCTGCTGTAAACTGTTTTAAGGTCTTCACTAGGGGGTGGACAATAATCCAATATCAATATATATCCCAATATCAATATATATCGCAATATAAATTTGTTCAGTAATGGTGATATGAACATTTCCGATATTTCAATATACATTACAGTCTATGATTACAACACTTCTCACTGACTGACGTTCTAGGTTTTCTGTAGTTATGTGTTTTATTTTTTAAAGCAAATATCTCTAAAATGTTGGAGTTTTATAAGCATGGCAAAATAATTGTCATAAGTTTGTTCAGGCATCTATTGTGAGCTCTGTTGGCAGTCTTTCTGAGCCTTTTATTATGTTTATATCAATATCGTAATCACATTGTAATCATCAACCTAAATTAAGAAATATATAGTGATATAAGTTTTGCTTCACATAATCCTATTGAAAAATATAGCAAATTTCTCTTTATTGTTGTCAGTTCTTCATGTTACAGCACATTTTCATGTAGAACACTATATATGAGGGAGTGTATAACGGATCTGGTTTCTGACTTGTAGGGCTTGCTTTTCAATGGTCTTAACCTCCTTTCTGTAAGAGGTTAATCACAGAAATAGTTAAATTCCAATCCCAGGATGGGCTCTCTGTGTGACATCCCATTGTCTCTGTACAGTAGAACTCCCCCTGCAACCTTAAATTAAACCTTAAACCATTTAAATGGTAATCTGTTCTGGGCTTTAGAAAACCTCTAGTCCCCTTGCATTATCTGGGAGAGTCTTTATGTGATATTCCCCACAAACCTTCAATCCACCCCCTCCACATCCTTCTAATTAGCTTTAGTACATGAACCCTTCAGCCTGCTATGAAAACCTCTTTTCTCTGACAGGCTTAGCTCTGAATTCAGTCCCTTGCCTGTGTTGGACTGCCCTTCTAAATAATACACATCCTTGGAAAGAAAGGCTTAATGGTGCTCATTTCAATATTAAAGATAATGCCCTTTTGACGTGTTTATTGTTAAAACACTGTGCCCTTTGCTTCGGAGGGGTAGGGGGTGGGAGTGGCAGGGTCAAACCTTTTACAACAGACAAAATGTCAGGAATCCCAAGAAGCAAACAGCAGCATTTCTCTCCTTGTGTGTGTTGGATTCTCAACTGTTTCTTCCACACACAAAAGGTCCAGAAGTCAAATTCCTTACCATGATGGCAGTTGCTAAAAATGCCATGTTTACAATTTAAACAAGAGCAGCAGTAAAGACTAAAAAACCTGTATCCTTGACTTTGAAAGCTACAGTTTCAGTATATGTTACAGGTATATTCGTGAATGGGGAAAATGTTCTTTATAAAAAAAAAAAGAGTTAAGATTCAGAAAAAAGAATCTTTTGACTTGTTGTACATAGATGTAAATAGGTGTTAAAACCTTGTCCAGAAAGTTTTAAATAGGCGTGAGCCACTAAAAGATCCTTTCATGAGAAATAGTTAAGGTTCATGTTTACAGGATTAATGCTTAAAAATGTTAAACAAGATCACATTTCTTTAATATGAAGCTCAAACATCAAATAATTTAACACTGATTATTGCAGGTATAATAATATCTATAACTTATTTATTTAGTTTATTATAGATAAACTTGAGCAAGAATCTAAAATAATGGATGAAAATATTTGCAGTTCTTGCTCTGCACAATATTTTCCCCTTTTGTTCTGCTCTTTATAGAGTAAAGCTTACTTCTTACACCATGGGGACTGGGAATTTTGTTCTTGTCTTCGGGGTAGCAAGGACTATTAAAAATGTTAGTTTTGGCCCTAACGATTTATACTTCACAAAAAGCTCAGCTCCAAACTCCTAGAAAGGAGCTTGTTGGAGTATCGAGAACAAATTTCTCGCTTCTCATGGAGTATGTTGCAGCCTTAACACTGGGAGTATAATAAGCTCATACAAGTTAGTTGGGCTGTGTGCTCAGGTAGCCTTGCTATACCTTGATACTGGTAACTGGAACACTGATGAAAAGAGAAGTAAGTTAGTGGTTAGGTAATGTTTACGCCATTAATTAGTAAAGTAACTAATCAGTAATTTTGTTTTAAACCATCGAACCCTGTGTTTCTCATCTTTTCAATATAGGATTGTGCAAGTTAAAAATGATTTAAAAATGTTTAATTCAGTTATTTAGGCTTAGTATTACCATTAAGTATCTCCAGTAAGAAAAAGTCAAACGTGAACTCTGACAGTGTGGTGGCATATGAAGAGCAAGGTGTTTTTCAAAAGAGCCGGGATCGTGTACATGTATACGTGCATTTATGAAGCTAGGCGTCTTTGACAGCTTAAAATATGCACCAAAACTTAATTCTTGGCTTCGTCAGAGTAGGAGGTAGATGGGTGGGATTAAAGAGAGATTTGCAGCAGCTGCTTTTCTCTGCACTCCTTAAAGTTTTACAGCACTTCTCTGATTATTAAAGTAGCTTTACTGGTGGATTTTAAGCAGGATCTGTCTCTCTTTGATCCTCTTCCACTCTTCCCTGCTTCATTCTGTACATGTGTGCAACTATTTAGAAATATAGAATAGAAACAGGAATATCCTTTATTGTTCCACTGTGGGGAAATTGAGGTGTAGCAGTGGTAAAGTGAAAGGCAAATGGAACATGCACACAAAGGTAAAAAAAAAAATCTAAAGCAAACAAACAAACAAAAAAAAAGAATAAGAAAAATTAAGGGCAAATTTACAGCATAAGAAAAATATTACATAACCAACATCTTCCTGCATGTGTGGGAGACACAGTCCAACAGAGATGTTATTTCTGCCATAGTCATTGTATCTACCACCTGCACTGTGCTGAGGGGGCCTCATTATAACAACTAGCAGGGCATCTCTTTGATGATGAAATACCCACTATCATTCACAAACAGCCAGACTACTGCTCTCTTCCAACTATCTCCTTGGTAGGAAACACCTACCAAGAAACACCCTAACCCTCAACCAAGAGGCATTTGTGTTTATTAGGGATGCAAACAAATAATCCACTTACAATTGTCAATTAATGGTTAATTAGATTAAAGTTTGTTCAGTCTGATAAACTGATAACATCCGCTTAGACCTTTAAGTGTTGTAGTATGGCGCCATCCAGCAAAGGGTGCTGTCAGTCATTCTAAAGGGAGCCACACCACTGTACTGCAGTAAGAGAAAAAAGTAATGGTGGACGCAATATGAAGTGGTCCAAGCGGAGTCCGGTGTGAGTTTACTTTTGCACTGTTTAATGAGGATGTTAAACTTTTCTTTATGCCGTTCTGTTTTTAAATATAAACACCCAACACACTCCTTAAGTCAGCTAAATAGATCCCATTCAGCCGGGCTGCATGGCGGTGCAGAATCAACTTCTCAACCAAAACTCACTAATGTGCTTAGGAGGTAAGAATGTGATGGCAGAAAAGCAGAGTGCATTAAGGAAAAAAAATGTAAAATGACAGCATAAGACATGATGCTAAAAGCAGGGTTGTAATGGTGAGAGCTTTCGTGGAGATTATTGGTTTGTCATATATTTTTATTTTCTTCAACTTATTTGTTCCTATTCAGTAACCTAATAGAACCCTGTTTTGTTCTATTTGATGAATATGTCCAAGTTTAATAATGTGTGAGAAAAACCACAATTTTTGTTTATTCAGTCAGTATTTAATGCAGGTGGCATTGTTAAAATATAATGATGTGCGTATGTTGAAATTCAGAATCAGAAATACTTTAATAATCCCAGAGGGAAATTGTTGTTCAGCATATTGTAAACAAATTAGTCCCCCCCCCCCCCCCATGTTATGGAAAGACACACTTGATACAAGAGAAAACTAGGGTTTATAAGAAAATGTCTGCTTATCGATTAATCGTTAGACAAAAATAATTAAAAACACTAAAAAAAACCTCTATAAAATAATTTCAAGTATTAAATAATATTTTTACCTGAATACAAACTACATTTGTTTTTTTTTTTTATATGATCAATTTTAACCAACAAATAGAAGTGGCACACATGAGCAGAATAACTGAGAGGCTGTGTGAATCAATAACGGGGAGGGATCTACACTATATTGCCAAAAGTATTCGCTCACCTGTCTTGACTGACATATGAGTTTAAGTGACATCTCATTCCTAATCCATTGGGGTTAAATATGATGTTGGTCCACCTTTTGCAGCTAGAACAGCTTCAACTCTTGTGGGAAGGCTGTCCTTAAGGCTCTGGGTGTTCATGGGAATGTTTGAGCATTCTTCCAGAAGCGCATTTGTTAGGTCACATACTGATGTTGGACGAGAAGGCCTGGCTCTCAGTCTGCGCTCTAATTCACCCCAAATGTGTTCTATTGGGTTGAGGTCAGGACTCTGATCAGGCCAGTCATGTTTATCCACACCAGACTCTGCCATCCATGTCTTCATGGATCTTGCTTTGGGCTCTGATGCAATCATGTTGGAAGAGGAAGGACTCAGCTCCAAACTGTTCCCACAAAGTTGGAGTTATCTAGAATCTCTTGGTATGCTGAAGCATTCAGAGTTAGTTTCACTGAAACTAAGGGGCCAAGCCCAGCTCCTGAAGAACAACCCCACACCAAAATCCCCCCTCCACCAAACTTTACATTTGGCACAATGCAGTCAGACTAGTACCATTCTGCTGGCAACTGTCAAACCCAGACTTGTCCACCAGATTTCCAGATGAAGTGCGATTCGTCACTCCAGAGAACGCGTCTCCACCGCTTTAGAGTCCAGAGGCGGTGTGCTTTACACCACTACATCCAACGCTTTACCCTTAGTGATGTATGGCTTGGATGCAGCTGCTCGACCATGGAAACCCATTCCATGAAGCTCTCTGCACACTGTTCTTGAGTTAGTTTGGAGGTGTGTAGTGATTGACCTTGCAGAAAGTTGGCAACCTCTTCACACGAATTCTGCAAAGATGAACGGGCCAAAATTCTTCCACATTGATGTAAAAGACATACTGGTTGCCACTTGATGGTCTTTGTTGCCGTCAAAGTCGGCACAACAATTTATTAGGTCTAGAGGGACTCTTACATCAAGCATGACGATGTTGCTATAGATGGCTTTTTGAAAATTTAATTTAGTTTTTACTTAGGTCTTCTTGGTGTGATGATTTAAAACATTTAACTTTGATTATATACCAAAACTTTAAGAGGGCAGGGGGCACACCTGGATGTTTTAGATATTTGATGGAATAGTTTGGCATGTACTGATTACCTGGGAAAATGTTCTACACCTGAGCGAGTCTGTGTTGCATAGAGTCAGGTGTATTCCTAGAAGCGGGTGCATTTATCCAAAACTGCTGTTGTTGGAAGAGAAAGACAAGACTTGTAAATGAGTGCGCTGTGTCATTTTTGTCCATCAGGACTGCTGAATAAAACATGTCTAAGACATCTCAGTTCTCCTTCCTGGTTTCCTGTTACATCACAGCTTTCACATGACCACGGTTACAGCTGAATTACTTCACCTAATCCCGAACAGCCCCCACTATCTCAATTAAAAAGTTTGCCCTTCAGTAATACCTTTCTGTGTTTTGGTTACTGATTGAAATAGCACAAGTACTGTTTGTTGGTCTAATGGTTTGAAATATCCCTCCTCTCCCCCATGTGCAGATGATGCATCTGACCAGCGTACTTGCCTTATTTGTGGAGATCGCGCCACAGGCCTGCACTATGGCATCATTTCCTGCGAAGGCTGCA
Source organism: Fundulus heteroclitus (assembly GCF_011125445.2). Lineage (NCBI taxonomy): Eukaryota > Metazoa > Chordata > Actinopteri > Cyprinodontiformes > Fundulidae > Fundulus > Fundulus heteroclitus. Next base: position 46,660,298 of record NC_046372.1, read on the forward strand.
AAGGCTTCTTCAAGCGCAGCATCTGCAACAAGCGGGTGTACCGCTGCAGCCGGGACAAGAACTGCGAGATGTCCCGCAAGCAGCGCAACCGCTGCCAGTATTGCCGTCTGCTCAAGTGTCTGCAGATGGGGATGAACCGCAAAGGTAAAGTACGGCCACATTACACCAGCATTATTTCAGGACAGAAAATGTCATATCAGTCCAAGGGAAAATTCCAAGGGAAATTAATCATCATTATCTGTAATACGTGTTTTTACATAAATATGAGCATAAGCATATTAAAAAGCATTCGTACAATTAGACTAACCCCATGCTGGGTTCCTGGCTATGGAAAACCAAACAGGTTCTATGGCATGTTTTTGTGGAACTAGCTAGTGCCAGCTCCCACTGGAAGATATTGGAAGATATCTTCCAGTGGGATTAAATAGATATAATTTATTTAATATTGGTCCCAGTGGACCAATATTAAATAAATTCAAAGCTAAAAAAAAAAAAGCCTTCTACTATCTTGTCACATTTCTCACCTACTTAAACATTATTGCCCCACATGCCCCTAGCCTACAGCTGCAGTCAGTCCCTAGGCCTTGTATGGTCCCGTGCTGCCCTCTAGTGGTGGAACTGTTTTTACTAACCATACCCAGAGGCTTCCAGAATGATTGTCCATTTAGTAAATATTTGTTCTGTTTACTGAGATCTAAGTTTAAGGCATGTAGGAAATCTACTCCTAGAACTCACCAGTCCTCTCTGCGAGGAGGAAACCATGTTGGGCTCATAATGGAAACAGGGGGGGCAGCAGAGAGAAATCCCATTTCAGCCACTGCCACTTGGTAGCGCTCTTATACTTGTGATGTAAACAGATGTGGATTCTCATCTTTCTTTTTGTCACACAGCAATCAGGGAGGATGGCATGCCGGGAGGGAGGAACAAAAGCATCGGGCCTGTGCAGGTAAATCAGTTGAAACCTTAGTTTGTGCAACTTGCTCTAACCTTATTCAAACGCAGAACCACTTTCTGTGTGCAGTTCAATTCAGCCCCGTCCTCAGAGACGGATCACATAAAGGGAGTGCCTTTAAAGACTGAGACATTCACCAAATAACAGCTTATAAGGGTTTGAGTGCTGCACTGCTACTCATTTCAGTGCAGGGATGCTCGTGGAGTCATGAGAATGAGCCCTGACCTTGTTATATCACCAATCATGCAGCGGCTGATTATTCCTATTCAGCTGCAGCTTCATTATTGAGGAGAGCGAGAAGAGCTGAGCGGTCAGGAAAATGTGCGACATGAGGATAAGTGGCGCTGAGGCACTATTCAGCGAAGCGTTGTGGTCGATTCATTCCTGCTCAATTCACCAAGTCAAAACACACACACACACACACACACACACACACACACACACACACACAAGCGCCCACCTCCATTAAAACATCTCCCTTTTATTTCGGCGCCGTGCCGGAAGGAGGGCCTTTCTGTCATTAATACGGAATAAATGGCCTGTTTTGGTTGATGTGCTGAATTGATGGAAGGGAAAGTGAATTGACCCTGGTCTTGGCTGGGAGACCCCACATTTTCCAGCATGGTAAAGGCCTTTCATCATGGCTTTTGTTTGCGTTTTTGGCTGCGCTGACCTCCAAGGATTCTATTAATTCAGGTGTGTGTGCCACTCAGTGGAGCACTGTCACACACACACACACACACACGCACACACACCTCTTCTTTTCCTCTTGTTCCCTGCTTCATTGTGTGATTTTGTCCTTGCTCCTCGCCACTTGAGTAAAAAGCAGCACGCTGCCAGTCAGTGCTATTCAATTAAACTGAGAAACACACGGATTTTCATTGAACCTTCTGTGAGCGTGTTTATACGGTTGTTCCAGATCACAGAGGAGGAGATAGAGCGAATTATGACGGGGCAGGAGTTCAAGGAGGACGCCCCGGAGCACACCTGGGGCAACAACGGTGACAGCGACCACAGCTCCCCCAGCAACGGAGCCTCGGAGGGCAACCAGCCGTCGCCCGCCTCCACTTTGTCGTCCAAGTGAGTCGCTCATCTCGCCCACTCAGCGGAGCAGTGCCAGCACTTGCCCCCATCTTTGAGATAATGAGCCGGCCCTGACAGCCCAACACTTCATTCCCATCTCACCCACAACTTAGTTAAGGCATTCCTAAGGCAGCCGAAGAATGCCTGAGTATTCGCCTCCTCGCTCAGGCTGGGCGATGATGGCAAACTCTGAGAACTCGCAGCACTATCTGCTTTTTCTTGCCACGGAGTCGAGCAGATTGTCTGCACTCATCAAGGACAAATATTGTCTAGGCACCGGCATGACGACATTTATTTAAGTCTCGTTCTGTGTCAACATTCGGTTTATCTCAGTATTCTCATTGTCTGATAGCTGTTCAGAGCGATAGTTGTTTTATCAAACCCAATCTCAGCAGAAATGAACAGCAGTCCCAGGCAGTCCGGGCCTCAGTATGCAAAAAATGCACAAGTTTGTCTGCAGGCTTGTGAAAGAAATGCTAAGATTTTAATGAAAAAAATGAACCACTATGCTACCGGAGATAAAGATATAAGGTTAAGAAGCTCCATATGAGCAGTGAGGAGGTCTGTTTTCACTGGAACTGGCTGGGAACGTATCCCCTCATTCTCATGAGGACACGTCCATGAATTGCTTCCTGACCTGACCGACGCTCCTCTCGTTAACCTCTGCCTGTTTTGTTCCTCCAGCCGATCCGTGGAGATGAATGGCTACACGGCAGCCCTCAGGGACCAGTACATCAACACCTCCATGTCCACACACTACCAGCTCCTGCCTCACCTTTTCAGCTATGCAGCTCAGTCAGGCCTGCTGACCCCACAGCCCCGCAGCCTGTACCCACAATCCCATCCTCTGGTGCTGCAGCTGGTGGCTGCTGAGGACCTGTCCCCCCTCACCACCCCTATGCTCATAGAAGACGGGTGAGTCGATGAGGGCACACCACACAACGCTCACTGGGCTGTAAAAAGTTACAGCTCTCTTCTGTTTTGCCTTTTGTGTCACGCTCAAACGTTGTAGATCATCCGGCAAATTGAATATCAGACAGATATAACCAGAGTAAATACAAAAAGGAGTTTTCAAAAGATTTCTTTTAAGGGAAAAAGCCGCCAAACCAGCTTGGCCCTATGTGGAAAAGTAATTGGCTGCCTTGTTTAATAATGAATGACTCTGATTAAACACATTTTTAGAGAGCTGAGTAAATTTTCACTTAAACATTCACTCCTGTTTACTGCCAGACCTTCAGAGTCAATACATCACTTAAATATAAGCTGACTATATGAAGCAGGCTGAAAGATCTGAAAAAGCCCGTCACGGTCCAGTCTAAGAACATTCATGAACAGATGAGAAACACTGAAATCCGTCAGTCTGCATAGGGATGCAGTCGTTTCTAAGGCTTTGGGACTGCAGAGAAGTTCACACATCCCTGTCTACCCAGAATTACTGTAGGAGCATATCAGGCCTCATCCAGGAGGTCCCACCAGAGCCCAGAACAGGGTCTGAAGCTCTTCACTTTCCTCACTTAGTCAGACTTCATGATTCAACAATAAGAAAATGAGAGACTGAGCAAAATGGCCTCCATAGGAGCGCTCCAAGGAAAAAAACCACTGCTGACCAAAAATAACATAAAAGCCTGCCCCCTTTTCACCTAAAAGTCTTCCTGATGATCTAGAGTTCACAGAGAAGATTCTGTGGCTGTAGTATTACAGCTGGTGTAACAGTAACCCAGCGATTTGATAAGGAACATCATGCAGTCAGACATGGTGGGGTGTGATGGTCTAAGGCGGCTTGGCTTCTTCAGGACAGGAATAAGTTTCTGTATACTGAGTGGCCTAGTCAAAGTGTGGACTTAAATCCAGCTGAGATGTGACCTGACCTCCAACAGGCCATCCAAGCTCAGAACCCCTGCAGTGAAAACCGTTGTGCAAAGAAGACTCATTTCCTGGTGTCGCCATCAAGCGCTCGACGGCTGATGTTCCTGGAACGGGTGGCGGCTTGAAAGCCTTTTACTTTTCCACAAAGGACCACCTTGTTTGAACATTTTCTTCGTGAATGAATTCACTATTTGAAATTTTATTTGGGTGATTTTTGTCTGATATATAAAAAAAAAAGACAATATAAATAGTGAGCCTTTTTGGAAGGTAAAAGTGTAACAAAGGAAAAACACTGGATGTCTCTCAGGGGGTAAATATAATTTACAGCACCGTACGGCAACGGCAGGAAGACTTTATTGTCTCCCCCTTTATGTCTCGCAGGTACAAGGTAACACAAGTGGAGCTGTTTGCCCTGCTGTGTCGCCTGGCAGATGAGCTGCTCTTCCGACAGATCTCCTGGATCAAGAAGCTGCCGTTCTTCTGCGAGCTCTCCATAGAGGACTACACCTGTCTGCTCAGCTCCACCTGGCAGGAGCTGATCCTGCTCTCCTGCCTCACCATCTACAGCGCCCAGATCTTTGGAGACCTGGCCGACGTCACCGCCAAGTACACCCCGTCTGATGACGAGCTGCAGGGGTGAGTGGACACCAACGCAAGGAGGAGAGAGGTTTCCCATCAGTGACCGTTACTCGTTTGGTTTTACATGGCTTCATTTATAGCATTTGAAACGAGAAGGCCAGCGTAGCATGCCCGGCCAGCCTAAACCAGAACGGAAGATCTGCAGCAACGCCGCTGAAATGACTTAATTGGTTATGTGCAGTGTCAAGATGGCATTATGAGCGATCACTTCTGACCCTCTTAAATCTCAGCAGAACGCCGCTGTTTTGTTCCAGCCTGAGTTCTGTCTGAAACCCGGCTGCCAGCTGCAGCAGTCAGCTGTTTTTGTTTGCATATGTTGTGTGAAACCAGAACACCGCGTCCAAGCAGCAGCGAGGCAAGGTTAGCCGCCAGCTAGCCCAGTGCTTATCAGCCCGCAGACCACATATTGTGTTAAAAAAGAGCAGAACAACACGCTTCCTATCTATTCCTGAACACTGTGAGACTGTTTTTAATATTTTCCAGCTTTGGAAAATTGCAGCTAAAAGTAAAACTGGGTAAACATCCAGTTTACCAGTGTTTTCCTCATATTAGCAGATTCATTTCTGGAAGCGTTCTTTCTTTATATACAATATGGGGAAACTAAATAACTTTATGGGGATACTTTACATGCTAAGGAAACATTTAATCAACTGGTTTTTACTACACATCCATATTTGGCCTAAGCTTTTTCAAGAAATTTGTGTGCAGTAAGTCTACAGTGAAACCCAAATTCTGAAGTCATCCTGGCAGATTTATGTTTAAACTAATATTTTATTTTAATCAACATGTTGTTAAGACTGGAAGTAACATCAACATTTTAGAGTAGTCCAGCCAGAGTCCCAACCTGAATGTGAAGGAGAATGTGTGGGCAGTGCTGAAGATGAGGGTGATGGCACAGCGGCCTTCCAGCCCCAAAGATAAAGCCTTTTAATCCCAGTAGAAACACGCAAACCGCTGCTCAGCATTTACAGCAAGGCTCTGACTGCTGGAAGGCCAGTAGAGAGTTTCCCAGTGATTATTAAGAAAGTTTATATATAGATATATTTTCTTTTTGAGAGTTGTATTATTTCCTGTCAAAAAACCACTGGCTGATTAGAAATCATCCTCAATCCACATGTGTCAGCAGTATTAGTAATTTTGGTTTTAACTGTAGTAGGTGAGCTTATCTGGACTGAACCTCTGTTCTAAATGGGAACATAGTTTTACAAAAGCATTCTGTTTTTCTGTTAATTTGTTGTGACAGTTTAAGGAAACTGTAGTCTTATTGTAAGGAGATATTAAAGGTTTGTCCTGAGACAGAAAAGGACCCAGCAAAATGACTAAAAGAAACAAAGGGTTTATGTAGGGACCCCAGAACATCCCCTGAGAGAGACAGAAAGTCAAAAAGGCCTTTGCACTTATACGTATGTTATACTTAAATAATTTATTGATAGGGGTGTGTAAAAATGAAACGGTCCCCATCTGCTTGCAAAGTGATTCAAATACATTTAATACAAAAAATACATTTTATACAAAAAAACAACAAAACATTTCAGGTTATAAAGAGCTTTTAAATGCAGTGCTGAATTGCAATAGAAATGTTTTATCAAACTAATGTGATGCTTTGCATTTAAATAATCACCATAAATTGCTTTTTTTTTTAAACCAAATTGCAACATTTGACACAATAAGCAATTTTTTAATTCCAATAAAACGTGTTAGTGACTGACTCAATAAATACACGTATAAATTGTATTATGATGATGAACAGTGACCACCTTGATTTAGTGGAAACTGGAATCTCGTGGCTTTTATGTAGCGGTTCATCCAATCATAAAGACCCAGCAGATTTATGCTTCTCACTTTTAAATCCAGGAACTATGTTGGAGAAAACCTACCTCTGTTTGTTAGAGAACAGGGCTTCTGTCATTTTCAACCTCTCTGTGTCACTCGTGACAGTCACTGCATTTTTAGTGGAAATTGGATTTTTGCATCCGCTACGTGCATTTACATGTTGTTTGCTGCAAACGGCCAAATAAATCCTGTTTTATAAAACCAAGCGCATGCACACTAGCACACAATTTCCCTTTATCGATCACTGCTGCACCTGAATGTGTGCGTACCAGGTTCCTCTTCATGTTTTCCTTTCTACGCGCCCAGATTCAACCAAAAGCGGTCAATGCAAAGCACCTCATGTTAATGTGCATTTCAATCAACAGATGGTTTGTTTTTTTTTCATGGTGAAATGGCAATCAGCAAGAAAAAGCAAACAAACCGTGAAAAAAAAAAACTCCCAGAGAGGAGTTAATTAAATGTGTAAATCAGAGGTCAAAGCTCATACGCTATGTTGTCCACATTAAAAGAACGTCTGATGAAAGCCGAGCTGTGCTCCGTGTTGAAATTCCTCAGGCTGTACGTTGAGAATCCGGGGCGCTCTACAAGGTCTTCCAGCAGCGGCAGTGCACCCAGGTGTATCTCACTGTTGACTGCAATTAGAGTTCCTCATACCTTGTCACAATGTGTGTGTTAATCTGTGGAACACGTCACCCTGGTGATCATCGGGGAGAGGGAGGTGACGGTAGAGCGGAATTTGATCTCTGAATTAAGTTGGCTTATAGGCCTTTTTTTAGTCATTTGAAACGTCGTTATATAGTTATGTGTCACCAGAGCAAGCATGAAAAACACTGCGCATTAGAATGCTTTTGATACAGTCAATCGATGATTAAAGTCTGATAAAGGGGTAAAATTAAACGTCTGAGAGGAATCATCATGCAGTGTGGCTGCAGTTCACCACTTCACCATCTGCGTCGGCAGTTTGCCCCGTCTCCAAAACGAGCGTACACATGGGTCAGAGTTGCCATGACGGCCACACATTTCCCCGTCAAGTTATTATTTTTTTCTTTTTCCATAGATCACAACCTTTTGCGCGAGAAGTGATGTGTGCATGTTTTAGGGCCCATTTTGTGCGCACGCAAGCTTTATAAATGTGGCCCCACATTATGATGGTAGCCTGTACCATCATTCATTTTATAATAATCCATGTGGGCATGGGACTGTTGTTCTGAGTATGACAGAAAGGCCTTTAATAGACCATAGCATGTGTTGAGGGGATTAGAGAAATGGCTGATGAAGAAGTAAACGTCATTTCCAACGACCTATCATTGTGGGACTCTTGAGGGCGCTGTTTCACTGACTCTTCCAGAACAAATGTAGCGGGAAATGGCATGACACCTGTCTGCCATATAAGTACTCCAAACACATGTCTTCCTTTTTTACGTTAGCAGTAGTGTTTTCTTTCTTGAGTCTGATGTGCTTCAGTTCCTCATGGTCCTCCATCAACAGATGTTCCTCCTTTGGATAGAACCATGGTCCACACAACTCATCCATTGCGGCCTCAGTGAATCTGTGATTGACCCCATGGTCTGAAAAAAGCTGCAGATGCGCATTTACCAAAATTACTTAAACCTGGCTTGACATAGTTGCACCTCCTGAGCCTGGATTGGCCTTGGAACAGATCAATCCAGGAAGCTCTGATCACACTAGGTCTTTTAAAAAAGTTATTATAGATGTGACCACAGTCCTTAACGGTGTTTAAGTTCAACAATGGTTTTGTTAAGCATTACCTTGTGTTTTGGTTTTTATACACTCACTTCCTTATTTTGACATAGCGTTCATTAAACAATACCATTTAATATGCCTTTTGTCCATTTGAGGCATTATTTAGTGTTTTTAAAATGCTGTTGGCGGAGGAGGCTGGCGCTTTCAGATGATGCTGTTGAGATTATGGTGCTTTGTTTTGTAACATCTACATGAAAGTCAGGGAGATGTCTGTATTATCTCACCCATTACTAGAATCAGTGCCTCCTACTGCTCTCTTGTTCCACTAGCCCGCACTCCGCATTGAGTGTTCAATATAGGCTGCTGGAGCTACACCACTTTTAATATTTCACTAAGAAGGAGGGAGATATCAGGAGGTCCACGTTCCGCATAGCAGCAAAGGCGAGACGTTCCACTCTGTGAGCCCAGTATCTCTGAGAGGACTGGAGATTTCCCTCCATCACAGCAGGGACATTATTTTTCTTGGTGGAGGGCCAGTGAAATAATCTGTGAACAGGAGGACTCCTCAGGCCAGAGCTGTGACTAGCACCGTCTGGCATGAGAAAAACACAGCAGGTAGAAAAGGATGGGGGGGGGGGGGGCTCCTCTGTAAATCATGCTTGAATTATCTGACTTTATGACATACGATCCCCTTATATATGGCGGTGCTCCACCGCTCTAGACAATTTGCCTTTGAGTTTGGGCCTTTTAGGAGTGGGGGTTGATTTACAGCAGCAATGCCTGTTTGTCAGAGAGATTAGAAGTTTAAGAGCCAAAGAGACGGGGAGGTGATGATGAGGACAATTAAACTTCATGAATGTTTCTATTTCCTTCAAAAATCTGTGGGAGCACAAGATGTTTTAAGCTCTTTGAGTAGATTTGACATAATCCTCCCTTCTGCCTCGTTTACTGAACCAAGAGCGCTCAAAACTGATTTCCCTTCTTATTGTTTCTACAGATTCTATTCAGAAAAAATGTAGACTTCCGTTTTGTTTTGTACCTTCATCTAATATTGACAAATGTGTGTGTCTGATCCACCAGCTTCAGTGAAGATGGGATGGAAGTGATGGAGAGGTTGATATATTTGTTTCGCAAGTTCCACCAGTTGAAGATCAGCAACGAGGAGTACGCCTGTATGAAGGCCATCAACTTCCTCAACCAAGGTAATGAAGAAAAGCTCTCCCCTGTCCAGACCGCTTTGCTGGACGCCACACCACTCTGATGATGTTGTCTTCATGCAGATATCAGAGGACTGTCCAACACCTCCCAGCTCGAGCAGCTGAACAAGCGCTACTGGTACGTCTGCCAGGACTACACCGAGTACAAGTACCCGCACCAGCCCAAACGCTTTCCTGAGATCATGATGTGTCTGCCCGAGATCCGCTGCATCGCAGGTGAGGCCCGTGGGAGTTTACAATGCCAGCGGGGATTCAAGATGTATATCCTGGTGTCAGGGTTCTTGGAGGATTGGTTTTCCTAAAGTTTACACATCCGCATCAAGGCAGCTCTGTAGAACACTGCAAGTAGTTCAACAATTGATTAAAAAAATGCCTTTTGGTTTCATTTTGAATTTAATTAATTAATTGCTCCATAAAACTGTTTTTTATTGATAGGTGTTAAATGTGTCTGATGTAAAATCCTAAACTGAAGCCTTGTCCCGTATATCCAACCAAATAAAGGGTTTAATAAGGTTCCATAAAGATGCCCACATCCTTTCCCAGCCGTGTTTTGTAGCCACTGAAGCGTTTTGGAGAGCAGGGCTGCAACAACGAATCTATAAAATCGATAAAACTCGACAATTAAAAGCGTCGGCGACGAATTTCATCATCGATTCATTGTGTCGCACGATTAATGCATCACTCTCCATGTTGCTGAGCCGATGCTGGCTGGCTGCAGCGAGCCGGAGGCGGTGTTTTCAAATACTGCTTTTTTTGTACTAAAGGCAAACAGGCTTAAATCGGAGGCAACTGGACTTTCGTTCTGTCTATTTCTGAAGACGTTTCAACACCTATTCAGGAGTCTTTGTCAATTCTGGTGGCTCACACTCGAGCAACCTGAAGGACATGGAGGCCCATCCTCTTAGGAGCATTCTGGGTCAGATGCAAATGAATGACCCACAGTCACTGTGCTGGGTCATTAGAAACTATTCCTTAGTGTGAGCGGAGAACACGGTCACCTGAATCATGACGAGACTGCTGATGTAATCTCTTTGGAATGTGATGGAGGACTGAGCTGTTTACACAAGGGAGTTGGTAGACCCCCCCGTTTAGTGATGGCTTTTCTCTTTTGACAAGATGGCTTCTTTCACCCCTTTTTCAAACCATCTGTTCTCCTGTCCAAAATCTCGACATCATAGCCATCAAAAGAGTGCCCTTTGTTCTTGAGGTGCAGGTGGGCTGCTGAATCTCGCACCGAGCTGCTGGCTCTCCTGCTGTTGGCTGTTGTGATGACCCGGATAACTGAGAATTTGCACAGGCATTTTTTGTTAGTAAGTTCTACAAATTAAGACACAGAAAAAAGTTTGTTAGCTGGTTAATGACAGGGGCTTGTTTACATGCGCAACACTCCCTGGTCGGATTAAAATGTGTTTAAAAGGTTTAAAAGGAAAGAAAGTATTCTGAAATGCACAGCTTTATGGGCTCCTAATGAAATAATCCGATCATGACGTGTGTTTACTTGCACCAAGCCTTATTCAACTTTTAAGTTTTAATTTGCTGACAAGGTAATGTATGGGAGGGAGGAGCAGGTTTCCAAACTAACTTTTTAAGAGTCTTTATTGTTGTTATGTAACCATAAGGAATTTTGGTTAGAAACTGAATGATAAGAGGCACACTCTAATTAAAAACACTTACAGAAAAAGCAGACATAAGCATCCCTAAAGGACACTCTCAAAATTTTTTAAACTCTCAGAACAAATAAAAAGTATTAAATGTCTAACACTCGTTTTCACTCTTTTCTTTTCACATGGCAAAAATTTTAAAAACTTATAGAATAAACAACCTTGGAAGAAAAATATGCACAAAGACAAATGTAGCATCATGGAGTATTTTCATAAAACGCAGCTTGTGGTGAAACAGTCACAAAATGGGCTGGTGGTTTATTTATTTATTTAGGTCTACTAGCACAAGAGTGAGATTCAATCAAACCCTATTTGACACTGGTTTTACAGCTTCACTATTATTGTGTTAAATCACTGTTCATATAGACAACATAGACTATTAAATGATTGACTAACAACCTACTCAACATAAACTTCTTTATTTGAAGCAAAATTATTTATTACCCAATATTATTGTAACAGGACACCTAAGTAGCAACTTGTTTTCTGTGTACTTATTTGCCCTTTCAGTCCAAATGTTCAATTTCGGAAAAAAGAAATGAAAATAAATTTTTTCTGTCCGATTCATCAATTAATTGTAAAAAATAATCGATCATTAAAATATTGGTTAGTTGCAACCCTATTTCACAATCCTCTCCACTGTGCGGTCATCCCTATTGCTTGGACACTTCTTTGTTACCACATCTTTCCATCCCTTCACCTCTCTATCAATGTGCAGCCAGCCTGTTTAGCAATGACCTTTTGTATCTTGCCCTCCTTGTGCAAGGTGTCAGTGGTCCTCTATTGGACAACTGTCCATTCAGCAGTCTTCTCCATGATTGTGTCGCCTACAGAACTAGACTCAGAGACCATTTAAAGTTTGTTTTCTGTTAATCAGCTGATTAGAGTGTGGCACCAAAAAATTCCTCTGCACTCAATTGGATAGACCTACAACCAATAAGAGCAACGGAGTGTGTGACGTATGTTAAGCGACGCATAGTTGTCAGGGTTTCCCGCAGCCTCGACCCCCCCACCCCCAACCCCCCCCCCCCCCCCCCCCCCGTCCCAACTCACCGCCTCGCCTAGGCAAATTCCTGCGGGAAACACTGGTTGTTGTCAACGGAACTCAACTGTTAGCCTAGCATAAGAAGATGAGCGTTAACGATTTTTGCCGGTGTTGCAAAAAGAATGTAAGGATCCAAGGAGTCCTTCAACACACGAACCTGTCGATATCTTCTAGAACAGACCTAACAGCAGAATCTACACACCTCAACTCTCCAGCGGCAGCCATCTTTGTTGTAAACGAATTCAACCCAAGCGCGCTTTGGTGACGTGGTTGATTACGTTACTGTTGATCATCTGTCCATCATCGTATAAAGCCCGCCCTGACGATTTGATTGGCCCGCCAGATATTGGGATATTGGCTCATTACTATTGAGCAATGCCAGACCCAACTTCCCGACCTAAAACGTTGTGGGCGGGACTAAGTTCGGAATGGCACCCAGGCTAGGCCCGCTCAGGAGTTCCACTCATGAAAAGTTACCTGAAAGAAGCTGTACTTTTTTTTTTTTCAAAGGATAAATATAAGCTTAAAACATCAGAATACCGTGTTGTATTGAAACATGTTTATCCGTTTGGGCTGACTTGTGTTTGCTTTCCCTCACAGGGAAGCTGGTGAATGTCCCCCTGGAGCAGCTCCCGCTCCTGTTCAAAGCAGTCTTGCACTCCTGCAAATCCAGCCTGACCAGCTACAGGACCGGCCCGTCCCCCTGCGTGACTGGGTCCTCTGGAAACTAACCTATCCCGACCGCGCGAGCCTAGGGACCGGTCTCCCCTCCTGTGAATGTGACAAGCAGCTAGTTCTTTTTTTTCTTGTAATATTTTTCTTTATATATTTATTACACGACAGAGCTGAATGTATGCTGATTTACACTGTGCACATCTTCTGTACAAAACAAATGCTCAAAGATGCATTGGTCTTTGGAGTTTACAAGTGTATATCCAGTTTGCTCAATGTGTCGGCGTTGCCATTGTTAGACTAGACTTTAAAAGAGCTTATTTTATTCAGACAGGGCAGCAAGACACATTTGTGATTTGTGACTACCTCAGGAAGATGTTGTTGCTATTTTCAGGTACCTTTTCTTGCTTTGAAATGAAGAGTCGCCCGGTCTAAAATCAAACCTGTGGATGCTTTGACATCTCAATCAGAGACTGAATGTTACAATGAGCTGCAGAAATCGGAGTTTAAAAACGTCGGTGTTTAGTGGCACCGAAAATGCAAAACCCATTAGCAGAAATTTAGCTACTTTCTATGCATGGACTCTCAGATATCCCGTATATGGGAGGCAGTCCTGTCCATGTAACATTCCATGAGTTAAGTTGGCCGTTGTTGGATCTGTGGGATCACTGAAAAAGGAGCATACGGGTATTTTTTACAATCATAGACTAGGGATGTAAGGCTTTATTGCAGGGGAAGGGGAGGGTAACTAGGTTTGCTGTTTTTGTTTCTTTTGCTTTCTATTCTAGACCAAAGTATTATGCAATGCTTTCTTCAAGCACCCACTAATGGGTATGAGCTGTTAGCTCCACAAAGAAAAAGTATATGTAAAGGAGATTTTTCTTATCAATGAAGGATCAGGATAAGAAACTAATCAATATAACCAGAGGAGAGACTCTCAGCTGGACAGACATGTAGGTCACCTAAATTCCACCTTAATGCTGCTGATCAGACGCTTGGTTTGCTGCCACTCTTGTGGCTCTGGGCCTTGGTGGACTGTCCCCTCCAGCGTCAAAGGTTTCAACACTCTTAAACAATATCGCCCATGTGTGGAAAGCTTCTGAGTGTTCTCGCTTCCTCTCGCCAGCTGATGTCTTATGATCTTTTATTTGGGAACGACAACAACGTTCCATCTGTGAGGCTCAAATTGGCTTCATTCTCTTTTTGTTGTGATCAGAAACCTGAACCCATACAATCAGTCAAATCTGTGGGTCTCAATGCATCCGTTCGTTCAAACACTGCAGCAACATGTTCTTGTACCAGACGTTGGGAAGGACAGATTCTACAACTGATTCAATAAGCTACAAATGAGCAAATCAAAATTAGCCCTGCTACTGCAGCTATTGGGACTTTTTTGAATCTGAAGAGGCTGACCGTTCCACAGGGCTGGCTCAGAGTGAATTCAGTGTGATTGAGGCCCATGTCTTAAAGAACCGCGGCTTAATGATGGAATTTAGGTGATCTGTGTCTGGGTGACCCTCTGGGACAGATATGCACATTGTTTTAAAAAGAATAGCCATAGAAAATGGTCTTTATTTTTTAAATATGAGATGATCATTTCAAACCGCTTGAATATTCCTCGTGGACTCTTCGAGGTTTTAGCTGTTTCAGGATATTCAAACAATTAGAAGCGCAGGAAAAATACTGTTCTTGCAGCGACTGTTTTTTTTTTTTCTTTTTTTTTTTTTTTTTTTTTGCACACACCGATGAGGTTCAGAGACCTGGACGCTTGACCACGGCTGCTGCCCTCCCAGTGTGTTCCTCTCTGGCAGGTCCCTGCAGGCCTGGATTTAAACAGGGTAAAGTGAGTGTTATATGTTGCATTCAGGAGTTCCTCAGTGACCGTGCTGATGTACCTGTAGTGTTAGTAGACGTAGGTTTGGGGGCATTGTAGGTCCTCTTTTAGAAAATTGCTCCCCCCCCCCCTTTCCACATTAATTCACTCAAGGTCCCCACCCCAGGTCCCCTTTATTCAGGGAAAGTGGATGGAGTCTGAAGGTGAGGACTGCATGGGGGGATACTTGGTGATGGATGGCGATGAGGTGGAAAACACCATCGCCGCCTCTTTGTCACCAGTTTCCACCTTTCTCTAATGCCACCTGTCCTCTTTCAGCAGCTTCACACCGCCTCTTCCCCACTTTAAAGTTTGAAATGCATTTTCTTGTCCCTCTGTAGTTATTTTGAATGTTTTCAGGTTTTTTTTTTTCTATTGTTGTGCTTTCTTTTGTTTTCCCAGTTCTTGGCAGTGGGTCAAAGTGAACCCAGTCATATTCAGAAATTTCCGACAAAACTTGTTTCCTTCATCACCGTGGTTTATAACTCAGGCAGGAGCAGCTCTGGACTCTTTTTTTTTTTTATGTTCCAAATGTTTTGCTCTAAAAAATGTGAAGTTTCTTCCTTAATTTGACTTGAAATCTGAAATAATATTCTGGAAAATGTGAGCGGGGAACATGATCGAGAATTAGATATGTGGCTTTTTTTCCTAGTCAAAAACCTTGTTTTTATTTTCATTTAATATTTTTTAGTCGTGCTGATGGCCTTGCTGGCTCAGTTTATTTTAACTAACTCAATCCATTAAATTAGAGATGAATGGGTTTTATTTGTGCAGTTCAAATAATTTAACAAGCCTTTTGTTATGCAAAAACCCAGATTCCACATCATCCTCGTCTGCATCATTCCCCTCCTCAGTGTTGGTCTGCACAGAAGGCAGCTCTGTAACTCCTTTTGGATAAACCACAAAGATCTGAGCAATAGGATGTGGGTTTTAAAGGGAAATTCAAATGTGTCATCAGCAATCATTCTTGGGTGCACAGAAACTGCGTGAAATGTAAGCTGCCGATAAAAGGATGCCAGCTCAGGAACGCTGTGAACCCCTGGCAGAGCCGAGGTCCGACAGCAACAGAGGACCTTCTGCCGTTTGATGTAGCAGCGTGAGGCTGCAGCAGCCGCACCGCTGCCTCACCTCCTGCTCTCGCTGGACAAAGTCGTCTTTTTCTTTCCTGTATTTGTGATTTTAGTCTGCAGACAAGGGAGATATCATTTGCAATCTCTGTGCTGAAACTACCTCTTTAAGTTGTCAGGTTTTTTTTTCTTATTTATTGTGTTCAGTGCAACAATGTTCTGTGATGTATTGTTTTTTTTTTTTTTCATTTTTTTATTCACGCAGTGGTGCTCTCAGATTTCCGTCAAACTTTTTGAAAGTCCGTACACGCGTTTATTCTCATGCAACTTTCTACCTCAGACAGTGCTTTTGTCCTTTTGGCAGCTTTTTGTTGTGAAAACACTCGGCCTCTCTTGTCCATTAACTTTTGTTCTTGGTAAATTAGCATCATTTTTAGATTTCCACTCCTGCCCTCTTGTCAGGAACCCAGCACCAACATGACAGATCGTCAGTGACCGTGTCAGTCCACTGATGCACCAAGCATTGCCACTGCAGCTGAGCGCTGCTTTAGGTTTCTGCATTGACCTTATCAGAACGTTATCATGTGAATGGCCGTTGGCTGCGCACATTCTATTCTCCACATCATGATACGCCCAAGTGTTTGTTTGTGTGGGTTTATTTTTTAATCCCCATTGTGTTCCCTGATTATTGTTCCTTCAAGGTAACACGGAGCGCTATCATATCTGGCTCTGTCAATGCTGCCTGTGATCGATTATCAATTAAAGAATGGAGCCGTGGTCAAACTGACATCTCCTTGTGTTAACATGCGCTCACACTGAGGCGTGACCCTGGCGCTGCGGCACGTGAGCTCAGATACGCCATGAGCGGCGCTCTGATGATGCAGAAAGTGACGACACCCAGCAGCATGGGGCATGTTCTGCCTCCGGCGTCACATCCAGCGCTCCCGTTACCTTTTCCCTCCCTTTTTTTTTCTCCCTTCCACTTATCCACTCAGCAGATATCCTCAGTTTCAAAGCACTGGGAGGCCACAGATGACGTTCAAGTCATTTTAAAGTTTCAAGTTAGTCAGTATAGAGTCTGACCTTTTCCTGAAGCAGGGGAGTCCTGTAATCTGAGTAGTGACGTTAAATGAAAATTAAACCATGCCCGAATGTGTCGTAACACTGCCATAACCTTTGTACAGGAGCACAAGTTAAGAGGAGGATGCAGGAGTAAATGAAATGGTGACATATCTCAGGGATTAAATACATTTACATAATTGAATCAATTAACTGTTTTTTTCCTCCTCCTTCAGAAGTCTCTTGTCTGCTCTTGTTACTATAACTACCTGTGAAGAATGTGATCTATTATGTGTTTTAAGCATGTTTAGAATGTGTTAGGACTTGAAACCAAATAAATGTGAATGTTATGCAACTAAAAGAAGTTTGACTTTTTTTATTGCTAGTCACTGACCCTCTAGGTAAGATTCAAAGTATATGCCCTGTTTGCTTGTAATCTTGCTCAAGAAATTAGAGTATTATCAAAACGTGCAATTCAATTATTTAATTCATAAAGTTAAAAACTAAAGGTATATTAAACACATAGGGCCTGATCTTAAAAATTTCCAAATAAGGAGCTCTAATTTGTGTAGGCAAAAAAATAAAAGCTTTTGCATCTGATAAGTGGCCATGTTGTAGGTGATCTTCAAAGATTGTGTCCACAACGGATAAGACTTGAAAAACCACATTGGTCTGCCCCATTTATTGAGTAAATTGAGTGTGCTACTGGCAATTCTGGTTCTGGGAGCTGCTGTAAAAGGAGTTTTTAGAAAGGTTTCAATTTCTGAATGTGATGCCAGTCAGAAGCGGCCGTCACATCATCTCTCCAAACACCCAGGAAGCATGAAACAGTTTTTAATGAATTCTATTTAACTTTTTCGTTCATTATGTACAATATTAATTATAAACAAAAAAAAAAAAAAGGAAAAAAAAAAATTTCACCAGACATTCTGCGTTCTGCAAAAAACTTTCAAATACAACAGAAAACTTTTATTTGTACTTTTCTGAATTTTATAAGTATCTTAGCTGACAAATCAGATTTACATGGGCAATGAAAACACCCTTTTTATCAATATTCTACCGGCTCATGTATCAGTGATGGTGACCATGTAAAACGTGACAGCTCAGCAGAGCTTCTCCAGCCTCCATCAACTGAAAACCTCCTTCCAGTCATGGGAGGTCATAAATAACTATTTGAAAAAAATCTGTCCAGGGTGGATCCGCCTCTCGTCCATTGACCTCTGGAGTTAGGCAGCATGGTAACCATGGTCCGTGGTAGATTGTCGCGCTGCTGTCAGTGTTACAGTAGAATAAGAGGCAAACGCGCTGTCACATGCCTCCTTTATGGCTACAAGGACTGCAGACATTTTAAAATGTTTTACCTGGCTTTTAAATGTGCTAAAAAGATGCAGAAAACTGTCTGCAATCAATGTCAAGTTCAATGAATTGCTTTGATAGTATTTACATGAGCATATCCTCTCAAATTTGGTCATTAGCATGTGATTGGCATATGCATGAAGACGCTTGGTTTTCTGCTCATTTTACGCGTACAAATTGCTTTGCACCTGGAGAGACGATCAGCTTTGTACACCCTAATAAGTTTTACTACATGCACATATTTGGAAGATCAGGTCCGCAGATTCAGTACCAACTTTCTCAGAATATTAAAACATCCCATCAGACCAATAAAGTTTTTGTTTTTACAGAAATGTGGCCCAGCTCAAAAGTATGTTACTGTATGTGGTAGGGCTTCTCTTTGCATGAATTCCTGCATCAGCACAGCGTGGCATGGAGATCAGCCTGTGGTTCTGCTGAGGTGTCCGACAGCTGCCCTCAGGTCGTCTGAATTGTTGCTTCTGGTCTGTCTCATCTTCCTCCATAGACTCTCTGTGGGGTTCTGCTCACAGTTTTCCAGCCAATCAAGCACAATAACGACATGGTCACGGAACCAGCCTGTGTGGGTCGGTACCCAGTCCTGCTGAAAAATAAAATCAGCATCTCCATAAAGCTTGTCAGAATAAGGAGGCATGAGGTGCTCTGAAGTTTTCTGCCAGGTGGCTGTGTTGGCTGTGAACTTCAGAAAACCCAGTGGACCAGAACCAGCAGATGGCATGGCACCCCAAATCATCACTCTGGACTTAAAGCAACATGGAATCTCTGCCTCTCCACTCTTCCTCCAGACTCTGGGACCTTGATTTCCAAGTGGAAGATAACCTTTGCTTTTAACAGAAAAGAGGAGTCTGGACCCCTGAGTAATGGTCCAGCCTTCCTCCTCCTCAGGCCAGGTCACATTCTGACATCATCTCTGCTACAGGATTGACTTAACACCAGGAATGTGACAGTTGCAGTCCATGTCTTTGTGTGTGTGTTGACTCCTGAAGCTCTGACTCCATGTGCTGTACTCCATGTCTTATTTACCCCCCCCCCCCCCCATCTCATAAATTGGTGTTGCTTCACAATTCTCTCAAGGCTGCAGTTGTCCCTTTTGTTGTTGTTTTTTTAACCTTTTTCTAACATGCTTTTTCCTTCCACTTTACTTTCCATCAGTAATGTTGTAGCCTTCTGTTCCTTATCAACAATGTTTTGTGCGTTCCCTCCTAGAGAGTGACAGCATGCGCCTTCTGGACACCTGCATCCACATTAATTATGTAAGCCAGAACATTACAACGCATTTTTTATTGGTCTGTTTTTTCTGAACAATGTTTAGGCTAAGTGCTTGAAGTATATCACCCTGTGTGTGATGAATCTATATAATATATGAATTTCCCGCTTTGATGATATAGTACTACTTTATATGATTTGCAAAAAAAAGTATATTAGCATACAGATGCATTTTATTATTCATCTCACACAGTGAATATACAGTAAGATGACTCTGCAGTTTTTAGATTGTTTCACATTATACATGAACAGTAATATATTCGCAATAAAACCCCAATAACAGAATGGTTCATCTTAATGAGATATTATGGAAGTGAAGTTTTATCAGCAGGTTACCCGGAATAGTTCTGACTACCTGCAGAGGTTAAGGCCTCAGCTTAGATAAATAGAAAAGTGCAAACAAATATTCAGAGAAGGCTGCAGACCAAGGCAGATTTTTATCATCAACGTTATTTTTTGATCCCTTGGGGGACCTTTGCTGTAACGCTGGGCAGAATTCTACAGAGGCTTCCTCGTCAGTGACCTTCCTTGTGAAATATGAACTGCTACACAGAGGGCCAGTTTAAGGACTGGATGAATGAGCTGTGTTGCAGATGAGACATAAAAAAGAATAAAAAAGGCAACATGCTGACACCTCATCAAAGATCGTGAACTGCTAAGAAATGACTACAGGCAGAGACTGGTGACACCAACACACATAACCACTGATAGAAATGGAGCACAGCCACTTATTTTCACACTCAGCAACTCATTTGGCAAACTGATGATTAATGAGCCAGGTTCAGAGAATCTGGACCAGTCCCAAATCAAATGGTTCAGAGATCAACTCTGGTTTCCATTAATGGGATCAAAATTGTTTTACTGCAACCTCCAGTCTGGTCCCACTGCTGTTATAGACCCGCCTCCAGTTCTGTCCGTGTCTCAGTCAAACTCAACCTAAACACATTGCTCCAGAAAATGACAAAACATTTGACCATCATATTTTGGTGTTAAGATAAGATAAGATAGACTTTATTGATCTCACAGTGGAGAAATTCATGTGTCACATCGGCTCAATAATCAAAAGAAGGTGCCAATAGAAGGAAAAGGTGCATGAGGTACATACAGTGCGTCCACATATATAAATATAGTGGATCGAGAGAAAAAAGAAATTAAGCAGAGATTTAGGATGACATTCAACAAGTTTAATGGTAATTAATAATAATAATACATTTGATTTATAGGTGCCTTTCTTGACACTCAAGGTCAAACATAAAAACAGACACGATATTAAAACAAAAAATGAAATACCATTTAAAAAACAAATTAAACAACGCAAGGGCTGCACGGCGCTGTGGGTAGTGCAGCAAGAAGGTTCTGGGTTCAAATCCAACCCTGGGTCTTTCTGCATGGAGTTTGCATGTTCTCCCTGTGCATGCGTGGGTTCTCTCCGGGTACTCCAGCTTCCTCCCACAGTCCAAAAACATGACTGTTAGGTTAACTGGCTTCTCTAAAAATTGTCCTTAGGTGTGAGTGTGTGTGTGAATGGTTGTGTGTCTCTGTGTTGCCCTGCGATAGACTGGCGACCTGTCCAGGGTGTACCCCGCCTCTCACCCATTGATCTCCTGGAGATAGGCACCAGCACCCCTCGTGACCCCCAAGAGGGATAAAGCGAGTAAGAAAATGGATGGATGAAATTAGACAATGCAGTTAAGATCAGGGGGGTTATGCTCATTTAAACAGATGGGTTTTAGTTTGGGTTTGAAATGTGGTAGTGAGTCTGCGTTACGGAGGTCAGGTGGAAGCTGGGTCACCAGCTCTGGAACTGTGCTGTGTTCTTCTTGGTAACAAGACGGGCAGGGGGGACAGTAAGATGAAGGGACTAAGGGAATCTGAGGGTACAGGTGGTTGGAGCACTGGGAAGGAGATCAGACAGATATGGAGCGGTGAGGTTGTGAGTAGCTTTAAATGTAAGAAGGAGTACTTTGTAGTTGATGTGATGTGTGACTGGGAGCCAAGGAAGTGTGATGTGATACGGGTGGCTGAGTTTTGGACCAGTTGTAATTTATGAAAGGTTTTATGCACAACTCCTAAAAAGACGACAGCTACAATAATCTAAACAGGAAGTGACCAGAATGACAGTAGAGTGAGAAGTGAGAAAAGGACGGATACGATTTATGTTACGAAGATGGAAATAAGCAGACCAAGCAATACTATCGACATGTGAGGCAGAAGAAGGGGAGATGTCGACGATGACACCCAGACTCTTGACCTGAGGGGAGAGAAAGGTGGAGGAGTTATCGATAGGAATAGAAAAGTTATGGAGGTTTTCAATGTTGATTTTGTGCCTATTAAAATAAGTTATGTTTCATTGGGATTTAATTTAAGGAGGTTTGAGGTGAACCAGGATTTTATTTCAAGGAGGCAGTCAGTGAGGGCTAAGGGTAGGAGTGTGGAGTAGGATTTGGTTGTGACGTAGAACTGGGTATCATCCGCATAGCAGTTAAAGTGAATATTATATCTGTGGAAAATAGGACCGAAGGGGAGAACGTAAAGAAGAACAGGGGCCCCAGGACAAGGCCCTGGGGACCAGCAGAGGTGACAGGAAGTCACCTGTGGACGGGAAGTGAATGATTTTAACTGAATGAACTGAGTGCGGCCTGAAAGTTATGAATGAAACCAGGTACGGGATATACATGTGACGCCAAAAGAGGAAACTATAATCTTTGTTACAGTAGGGTAGAAGTAGTTTTAGGCAAAGAGGCATTTTATAACCTAAATCAGGCATGTCCAACTCTAGTCCTCAAGGGCCAGTCTCCTGCATGTTTTACATCTGTCCCTGCTCCAACACATTTGATTCATATTACCTTCTCAGTCTGTCATAAGGCTCTGCAGAGACCTGCTAATTAAGCACTTCTTAGGTTAAGCTGTGTTGAACCGGGAGAGTGCCTAAAACATCCAGGACACCAGCCCTTAGCTGGTGGACCAGAGTCAGTGGTGGTAGAATTTATGCAAGACCCACCACTGCATAGCTTTACATCAAAGCAAAATACCAAACCCAAACAGTAAAATTCCTTCTATGTCTAGTTCAACACTGAATATATAAAACCAAATAAAACCAGAATCTGGTTTGTTGTAATAAAGTAGAGTCAACCTGACTACTAACAGTATGTTTTCTTCCAGAATGTGGCCTGTACATTGTATAAAAACAGGTAGACCCTCTGCAGTCACATTAATTCCCTCAGGTTATCTTGGTGGTGACTGACTGATGGTTGTCGTTGGGTCTGCTGATTGCATCATGTGTGTGAAGCAGGCCAGAGGTCTAGAGGGCATCATTTTATTTCCTCAAGGCCGACACTCTGGCTTTTGACAAGCTGTCCCAAACCCTCTCAGCAACCCCCCTACCCCCCCCCTCCCACAAACACCCCACTCGCCCCACCCCCCAACTCAGTCGCAGCATTAATGAGATCCCGGACAGTCAAGGCTGCCGATCCTCCCGGAAACAACAACAGCACCAAGGGGAGCTGCAGGGGTGCTGTCAGAGGACGGTTTTTACCCGTGATTATGCAAGAGTGCACGGCCCAAAGCATCTCTATCAGCTGTGAGATGATTATCGTTCATGAGGCGGCATTATCAGTGGGCATGGTGTTTATTTTTCCAACGGCTGGATCCGTCTGCTTTCACCTTGGCGCGCGCCATCAGACGCTGCCCTTCACCTATACCAGCCCGTGTGGTTGTGTTATCTGTACCAAAGGTCCAGCATCCTCTTTCTGTCTGATAACGTGCATGGATGTTTGAAACAGAGATAAGATTCCTGGCCTCACATGACCAGCACATCCACAGCTTTGATGAGAATCAGGGATGGAAATCAGCGATCTCTCAGTAATGAGTGGTTGACGTAGACCTCTGATAGGTCTTCAGTATATTAAACAAATCAAAGAAGTGCATCATTTCAGGTGAGAGGTTGTAGCAGTGGAAGGCTGGCCTCTCCTGGAACCTCTATATGGATTTATGCAGGACATAACAATATATTAATTATACCGAGGTGATAGAATTTCTGTATGATGAAACATTTTTTAGCTTCAATTCTGTGTGAATGAGTAACGTGTGTTTGATGACCAGAGGCATCATTTAAATGAGAAGAGAAGGGATGTACATCAAAGAAAGCAAATTCTCAGCTTTCTCAGAGAAGAGGCCAAGAATTAAAAGGTATGAACAATTCTTACTTTAAAGGGATAGTTCAGATTTATTTAAACTGGAGTTCACATGGAAGCCTTTAATTAGCAAATACCTTAGCTGGTCTATTTGAGCATACAGCTTGTCAGAGTGGGGCCAAGACCAATTCTGTCATGCTGCCATAAAGCAACTTTAATCTAAAAAATGTCACACTTTATGTGAACGTTTTTTACGTGGAAGAGACATTATCTTCACCAAGGATCAGCTCTATCCATGCGAAAGGCGTGTTGTAGGACAGAATGTTTTGACCGGATCTGACCAGTTTCAATATCTTTGAACCCTAAAACATCCCACACAGACCGATCTCAAATCTGATGACTTACATCATGAACGTCTGTTATCATGATCTATTACTACTGTCTGTCTGCTGATATTGCAAAGAAGCAATATGTATATATATATATATATATATATATATATATATATATATATATATATATATATATATATATATATATATATCCAACCAACCAGCCAACCAATAGAGTAGGGGGCATTCATGACTGTATAACCATGTGTGACTGTTGGTATGATGCTCTTTTTCTGAAATCTTTGAAGTTTTGTTCATGATGTAGCAGGATGCACATACTCCAACAGGTTCAATGTTCT
Organism: Fundulus heteroclitus; assembly: GCF_011125445.2. NCBI lineage: Eukaryota > Metazoa > Chordata > Actinopteri > Cyprinodontiformes > Fundulidae > Fundulus > Fundulus heteroclitus. The sequence continues at coordinate 46,684,433 of NC_046372.1, forward strand.
TTGTGTAGGTTTTGGTAAGCAATGGTTTTGATCTTGGAACTCACAATACTGAAGCCATAGTGCTTCAGATGTTGCTCTGGGATTTTTTGTGTCCTCCTGGATGAATTATTGATACGCTCATAAAATGATTTGGTTGACTGGTAACTCCTGGGAAGATTGTATGAAAAGGAAGCAGCTCAAAAGGTACAGCTTGTAAAAGACAAATAGTAGGATCAGACAGTTGTTTCTGGGAAATTCTTCAAATGTCAATTTTACAGTGAAGATCTCTGTTTCTTTTAACTGTAGATGCCTTGAGGCTAAGATAGTCTGACAAATAATCAATAATTGGATGGCCTACTCTGCTTGACCGAAACTTTACAACAACACCGTTTATAGTTTAGAAATTTCCAAATGTCTCCTTTCTCTCAGATTTATACCAAGGGACTTGATTGTCTATTTGTATTCCATGATCCGGCCAATGTTTCCAAAAACGTGACAGTTATTGAATTTAGTAACCTTTGCCCAGACCTCACAAGCACACTTAATGACTGATCTCTCTCTCTCTCTTTCAAAAATTAACCAAAAATGTGGTTAACCAGCTAACAATGAGGATTATATTTTCACAAAAGGCCAGGTTTGTTTGGATGGCATTTTTAGTAATACATAAAATCACAATTTGACATTTTTTATATATATAAAACATCAAAGTGTGACAAAAAACATCTAAATAAATAAATCTTTGAGGGGAATTATATTCATGGCACTCTGTGCACCATGAAGAGCATCCTTCTTCAAGTCAAGAGTGTTATATATCTGGAAGTTAATCAATTACCTTGTTTTAGTTGCATCAAAAAGAGAATTCAGTCATGTACATGTGTCTTTTTTATGTGTGTCGTTTCTAAAGACTCTCTCATATATGCTGATTTTTTTTTTTTTTTTTTTTTTTTTACCAAACATGGTTCTGTTTATTCTGGCCAAGTTTGGTCCCTCTCTCATGTTGCAGACGTCCTGGGGTTCATTCAGATGCAAGTATGTAAACCAAAGTCATGCTGGTATGTTCTTTTTTAGAGAGAAGAGTCTTTCCCTTGACAATCCTTTTTTAAATCCAATTATTTAGAAGTTTAACATTCTAACCGAGGCCTGTGGAGTCTAAGATACTCTGAGAGCTCTGGTGTTTTCTGCTGTTTCTCTGGCATTGAAATGAATGCACTCTAATGCCATCTCTCCTGAGGATTGACATCTGTTTGAAATGTTTTCCACTTGTTTGTAAAAACCCGTACAACCCATCCTAGACTGATGGTCAGCAATAATTGCTTCACCAAGGGTCACTGCTGATTTCTTTCCACGTTTTGTGTAAACCAGGGTTCCCACGGGTCCTTGAAATCCTTGAAAGTTTGTGAATCTGAAAAAATAAATTCAAGGCCCTTGTCCTTGAAAGTCCTTGAATTTTTTTGTGGGGTTGAAAGTTCACACGGATGACGACTCGTGTCATTATTTTACTACCACACGATCTTTTAAAATTATGTTGATTCCGCAGACTTTTAATTTGCAAAAGTATGTTCGCTCTTCTTCGTTAGTTGGTAGGCTACGGTTTAGGCCTACGTGCGTCCAATAGGTTACATTCACGCAGTGTTGCCAACTCAGCGACTTTGTCGCTATATTTAGCAACTTTTCAGACCCTTCCGGCGACTCTTTTTCAAAAAAGTGACTAGCGACAAATCTAGCGACTTTTGGAGACTCTGACGTGAAAGCACGTATCGTTTATACTCTTGTCCTCCAGTGGCAAGTACTGCCGTGGGGCGCCTCCCCCGTCCTAACCCCGTTCTCCCGCTACCGCAGGAGTCCCTCTCAGCGCTGCAGTCAGAGCCACAGCATGTTTACCCTCAGTGTCCAGACTGCAAATGAAGCGCGCATGCGCCGGGATTCCCGGTGCAGGTTGATGAAACAAATTGATATAATTCTGAACATCTGCACTTTTTTCCATAAAATTCCATGAAACGGTAGACTAATGTACATCTTATATGTAATGTAGTATGGCATAGCCATGTACTGTGGATATAAATGTAGGCTATGAATATGATCAATATCAATGTAGGCTATAAATTAAGTCCACTTTCTTGCATTGCTTCTGACCCAACAACTTCTATGCTGTTTAGTCTTTTATTGAATTTGCATTGTATTAAAATATGATAAACTATTCAGCGGTCACAGTAGGTAAATGCCGCCACGTGTGGTCCTTGAATTTGAGGAAATTGGTCCTGGAAAGTCCTTGAAAGGTCCTTGAATTTGATGTTCACCAAGGTGTGGGAACCCTGGTAAACCCACACCTATATGCTACAAAACTTCCTGCTTTTAAAGAGTCAGTAGCTACTTAATTCACTCTAATTGGTATATAAATGTCCAAGTATGCAAAATTATGTGAATTTGTACATATGAAATCTAAACATATATTTGTGGCTGTAAAAACTATATATTGCCTATGTTGATTTTTTAGATGTATATTGTTATTAGTATATTTTGCTATTTTGATGTAGGACAGAAAATGTTACTTAATTTGTTATTTAAAGGTATACTATGCAACCGGGGTTTATTTTCCAGCGAGGCTCCCCCCAAAGGGCAAAAGTAAAAGTGCACTTTCATAAAGATGCTCAGCTGTTCTGGTTTCTCCGTCAAGCCAGGCGCGGTTGTTTTGAGCTTAGCAGACGGGCGAAGGCAACGAAAAGTCAAAAAACGGCAGTACAAACAATGACTAACACAGTGAAAGTATGAACATCAGGCTTCCCGCAGCGCTTTCTTGGCGAGGCGGCCACCGCGGCCTCACCGCGGTGGCCGCCTCACCGCGGCCGCCGTGGTAGCGTCTCGCCAACATTCAAAAAAAAAATATTAAAATAAATAAATAAATAATAATAATAATAATAATAAAACTCGATATGCTTGCATGTTTATTTGAGGTTAACACGCGGTTCTTTGTTGTTGCTTTCGCGCGTGGATATAGTGAATGGCAGGGCAAAAACACATGGAGTTCTTGCTGTAAAGCAAGACCGACTCACGCGGTCTTGTACGAGACTTCTGAGCCTGTGAGTGCGGGCCGAGGGCTCCTGCAATAGCGTACCGCGCACGTGACGTCACCGTCTCAAGAGCATCGCCCCTTTTGCCGCTTAGGTAGGGCAAACAGATAGAGAACGCCCGTAGCAACCAGCTATTACACACGCAACAGAAGCAGCGATATGACCGACTTTGCCGCCATTAAACTTTCCCAAGACGATGTTCCAGGCACACGGTTTACTGGTCGCACTGTGGAAGAACACACCAACCTTCAGCTCAAACGATGGCTTGAGTGTCGAGGGTTTAAAAAGACTGGAAAACGGGCCGAGTTGATCGAACGGTAAGCTTTGTTTGTTTTTTTCCTGCGCGGCGTTCATGGCGTCATCGGCGGGTTTTTTGTTTGTAATCACCGTCCAGGAATCGGTGTTTAATGTTTGTCTTATTTGAAATGTTTTTGAGTAAGCTATCCTGGTAGCAGGGTATCATGTTAGCGCCTGCTACCATGATAGCCTATATGCTATCGTGGTAGCAGGCGCTTCATTATTAACATGTCGGCCACCAAAATACTCTTACCTGTTCACTACTTGATGTCGCTGGAATTGGGTCAGGATGTTCTTCGGTTGTGCCCTTTCCTCCGACAAAATACTTGCTACATATGTAGACCGACCGCACCGGTGTACCCAGCGCACACATTTCTCCTTGGCAGTCTGGAAGAAAACATCCTTCATATGCGGCCGATCAGCGTACCTCCAGTCGCTGTTGCACGTTCCGTAGCAACAATGTTTAAAAACCATGGTCTTAGATTTGGAAAAAGCAGTCGTTTACCGAGTAAAACCTAGGGTAACGCACGTCTCTTTTACAGCGAAACAGCGGCGGACTATGCAAGTTTGCCCTACTGCGTACCACGTGATGTGACGTCATCGTGACGTTACGTTTCTAAAAATAGCTCGCTCGCGGTACGCTATTGCAAGTACGGTATTTCCACCACAGACCACCAGGGCGGCTGAGAAAACCTTTGTTTGACCTGAAATGACTCATTTAATCATCCAAAACGGTATGGAACACATTAATTAACTGAAAAATGTTGCATAGTATGCCTTTAATTAGTAAACAAGTTAGTCTTCATTCCACTCCTTTCCAAGGTATTTTTATTATTATTATTATTATTGTTGTTGTTGTTATTATTATTATTATTATCACCTGTATTCTGTAGTACACACTGGAGGGACTATGTCTCTCCGCTGGCCTGGGAACACCTCGGGATTCCCCCAGAGGAGCTGGCCCAAGTGGCCGGGGAGAGGGACGTCTGGGCCTCCCTACTGAAGCTGCTACCCCCGCGACCCGACCCCGGATAAGCGGAAGAAGGATGGATGGATGGATTCTGTAGTACATTATTTTTACATAATATTGTACTGTGTTTGTTTTCTTACTTGAACTAAACTAAACTACATGCTGCTGGTTATGTAATGCATTTGATTATTACTTTCACTCCAAGAGTGTTCTTAGGTTTTTTTCCCACAGTTTTTCAATTTTGGTTTCAATTTAGCAATAAAATATTTTGGATTCTGGCATGTAAATAAGGTCTAGAGCTAGAGATGCACCTGCCTCACTCCTACTCTATCCAGACGCACACAGACTCCTTCAAGACAAGTGGAATTTCAACACAGAGCACATGTTCTGCGACGTGTAAGACAATTTTAAGATTCACTTTTTAACAAGTTATTTTAATGTCGACAATGTGCGCTTCTAACTCTGGTTTACACATTTAACAAATTCACTGATTATTTTTTCACAGTTTCTTTCCACTTTTCCCTTTTGTTGCCATTGACAGGAAAATGTGCGGTCCATGAAATAACATTGATCAGCTGATAAATTTAAATACTCATTAACATTCATGAGGTGCTTTGTGCTGACCATTTCTAGCTGAATCTGGTCGCGTAGAGGGCAGAATGTGAGCCGGAACCTGTTGCACAAACGTTTATGTGCAGCTGGGATCTATAAAGGAAAATGCTTGCACGTAATTTTATAAATTAGGATATGTTTGGGCGTTTGCATACATTTAGTATAGATCCTATGCATTTTTTTTTAATTAACAAGACCCAGTTATTCTGGTTCTACTGAAGGTTTCTTCCTGTAAAGGGTAGTTTTCTGCTCCACCGTTCCTACATGCATGGCTGGTATGAGGGATTGCTGCAAAGTCAACGACACAATGCCAGCGACTGTCCACCGTGGCTCCACACTCTTTCTACGATAATCATTTTGGTTTCTTCTTGCCCTACAATTATTTGGCAGCTGAGTTTCCAGAGAGGATGGTTTCTTAAACCAACTCTGCATTTCTTTTGCAGGGAGGATGTTTGCTGTTTATTGCTGTTTTTCCTCTTGATGTGAAACATCACTGTGCTGATACTGCGGTTTGTTGTTTCAAAAAGGTGGCCCTGAAGCGTTATGCGTCACTTTGGTCTCATTCGTGAAGAATTCTGACATCAGATCGGCAATATTCCCCAAACAGCGGCAGCTGAATCAGCAGCTAAAGATGTTTAGAGAATAATTTGTACTGTCTAATATAAATGCATAATGTTGTCCCTCTGTATGATTAGTTCTATGCTAGAAGTCATGAACTCGTTGCTGGGTCATACTGATAACCCAGTTTCAGATGCACTATAAATATTCCTTATTTTCCCTCTTTTCATCCTGGAAACAAAAATCTTAGAATGTCTTTGTAAAGGTGCACAGAGTGTTCCTGGTTTCTAATAAAGTATGGTCATCATAACATTATGGCCAAGAGCATTATATTAAATACACTACCCTGCATAACTATTCATAATTTTTTCAAATTCCTTCAATTTTTTCAAATTTTTCAAATTCTTCAATTTTTTCAAATTCTTCAAACTTTTTCAAATTCTTCAAATCCCTTCAAATTTTTAAATTTTTTCAAATTCTTCAACTCTGATTTCAATTTTTTCTGCATCTTCTGCTCAATCATTCTGCAGATTAGCATTCTCACTCGCTGTTGCGTAGGAACAGCTTTTTCTAGTTATTATTATTATTATTAATATTATTATTATTATTAAAGTATTCACACCTGTTGAACTTTTCCAGATTTCTGTCATGTAAGAACCACCATCTTCAGAGCATTTAATTGGGATTTAACTCAAGGTACTGCAAAATAAAAAGGAGTAAAAAAGGAGAATGCTTACAAATAAACAGAAAGTGTGATATGAATTTGTATTCTACCACCCTAGGAGGGACTTTATGGTGGCACTGGGAGAGTGTATTTCTTGATGTTCAGTGATTGGCTGACATATAAGATGGACGGCTGTGTAGCGATCTTCACTGAGACGTGGCTGGACAACAACATGCCCAAACACTGTTTTGGAGCTAGCAGGCCGCTCTTTGTTTCGAGCCGACAGGACCAAAGGCGGAGGTTTGGCGCTGTATAATTCATAACTCATGGTGCACAGCTAGAAAAACAATCAGAACCTCCCTGAGCTGGAATATCTGGCAGTTAAGTGCGGACTATTTAAACTGGTTGGAGAGCTCAGCTCTGTGGTTATTACTGTGGATCATACAGTCAAAGGCTTATGCTAAATTAGTCCTGGAAGAACTCTCTTGTTTCATCAGCAGCCAAATGAACAGTAATACAGAGGCAGCTGTAATCGTAGCTGGGGACTTTAACCATGTTGAATTAAAAGCTGTGCTCCCAAAAGTTCCACAAATTCATAAAGTCCTGGACCACAGACAACATTTTAGACCAGGTCTACTGCAACATCCCAGGAGTATATAAGGCTGCAGCAGCTCCTCACTTTGGATCGTCAGATCACATCTCTGTGGATCTGATACCGACCTACAAACCCTAGACCCGCAGAATCAAACTCGCCGTCAGAAACATTCAGGTTTGGACTGAAGAGGGTGCGCAGCCTTACTGGACTGTTTCTGTCCTGATAGACTGCCCCGTTCTCTCAGGACAGCTGATCTTTTACTCTTGTTGATGCCAAGAACCATGGGTAAGTTCAGAGGGGATGGTGCTTTCTCTACAGCCGGTACCAAACTCAGGAATGATTTACAGCTGTATATCTGGCAGTCTTCTTATTTAAAGACTCATCTTTTCACCTTGGCTTTCAATACTCAAAAGGATGTTGGTGTTTGTGGATTGTATGCCAGTTTTTTCTATGTTTATTTTCCAATATATATATTTTTTTCAATATTACAGAATTTTATGCTGTTTATATTTGTGTTTTTGTACAGCACTTTGCTCTCTCTGTGTTTAAAGTGCTTTATAAATAAAGTTCGATTGGACTAGATTGGATCTGGAGGAAGAGTCAAGAGTATTTTATTGTCACCACGTGTTACCATGGTGAAATTTCTCTTTGGCCACTCTGGTTCACATTACACATAATGAAGGCAAACTGACAAAGGCAATGAACAAAGGTTACAGTGGGTTTTTCTTTAGTTTTTTTTTTTTCGTAGCGTTCAAGAGAGTCACAAATAACAGATAATAGGTAGTACGACGCTTATTGTACATTGATGATCTGAGGCTTTGTCTACAGCAATTTAGATGTTAAGAGGTGATAGTGTACAGTAGGCAATAACATTATGCTGATTGCAAGTATGGGAGGCCAGTAACAGTAGGGTGATTTTAAAGCGCTGGAATGCAGTCTCCCATCAGGGGGCGATTGCTCTCACAGCTCTTGGGATGAAGCTGTTTCTAAGTTTATTTGTTTTGTCTTTGAGGCTTCTGAAGCATTTACATGATGGGGGAGGGGCAAACAGTGCATTGCCTGGGTGGGTGGGATCAGTGGAAATGTATCTGGACCTTCTTTGGACTCGTTCTGCATAAATCAAGTCTAGTTTGGAATTCACATCATCTGTGCTGTCCTATATTCACTTCTGCATTGATGCTATCCTACCCACAAAGACAATCAGTGTTTCCTAACCAGAAACCATGGCTGGACAACACAGTGCGGTCCCTGCTGAAGTCCCAGGATGCAGCATTAACTGACTGAGCTGAAAAAGGGTAACCTGACAACAGCCAGATGCATGTCTCGCTCCGCCTAGCTCCACTCACATACATCTGGGACATCGCCCGTTGAAAGTGATTTCTCCAACCAATTTTATGGTCTGGCCAATCAGGACGCAGGGCTGGAGTTTCATAGATGTGACGTAGTGGAGACGCGACCATGACGTGAGACTGTTTTGATAGCAATGGCGGCTCGTTGAGGAAGCAAGCGTTAACCTTGATGCTGCTATTTTTTCCGTGTTGTCCAATCTACCTAATATTGTTTCATTAAAAAAAACATCAGAGAACGGCTCTGAAGGCTTTTGTTGGTGGAAACGAGGTTTTCGCCCTTCTCCCGACCGGATTTGGCAAGTTTTGTTTTCCGGGGTGTGTCCGCGTCTGCAGCGGACGCGCAGACGCGGACGCGCCCCGGAGCGGTTAGTGGTTACCGCTAACCATATTAGGAGGCCTTTAGTCCTCAACGCGGTCGGCCCGGGATCGACTCCGACCCGCGAATAGCACATCAATAAAGATGACAGACAAGTGGCTTATCCAATCATATGCAAGAAGTTTTGATAAGGCCCAGCCTTCAATAAAGGCAATTCCTAAGGCGGTGTCCCAGATGTATGTGAGTGAAGCTAGGCGGAGCGAGACATGCATCTGGCTGTTGTCAGGTTAGAAAAAGGGCACCCAGAAGGCAAAGCACAGGTACAAGCAGCACATCAAGGACCACTTCAGTAGCAACAACCCACACAACATGTGAAGAGGCATCAGGACCATCACGGACAATAACCACAGCAACCAGCAGCCTACCAACGACTCAGCTCTCCCTGACGCCTAAAACAGCTTATTCGCATGCTTCGACTCTCCAAGCAGCAGGGAGTCTGAACATCTTCCTCAGCCAGAGGTGCAGCATCAGCCGTTCTGATGCTCCGACCCCTGTCATCATGAAGTGCTTTGAGAGAATCCTCCTGAAGTGAATCAAGGACACCATCCATGCCTGTTTGCCTACAGGGAGAATTGCTCCACAGAGGACGCTGTCTCACTAGCCCTTCAAACAGCTCTGACTCAACTGATTTACTTTCCACCTGGATCAGTGACTTCCTCATCAACAGGTGATAGGGAAACTCCCTATCACCCCTCTGATCCTCAACACTGGAACACCACAAGGCTGTGTCCTCAGCCCTTAGCATACAGGACACACTCGTCTCTGCATACTGAGGAGGTGATGGAGTGTGTGGTCAGCATTCTCTTCCAACCTTTCCTGGACTGTGAACACCTCCCACCTGGTAAAGCAGACCCAGCAATAGCTCTTCATTCTCAGAAAACTGAAACGGACTGGACTCTCTACTCAGCTCAGGGACTGTTTGTTTGGATATCCATGCAATTTCACAGTTCTTTAACTTGAGGATTTAAATTTACTGGACAATATTTTACATTGTGCATGACAGTATATAAAGATGGCCCATTCACAATATACATTCATGCAATGGCACAGTAATCTATGTTGTCTGGAAGCGGACTGCTCTCTGACATTTTGACACAAAAATGAGTCTTATCAGATGCTAGGACCATCTGCACGCTTTAGGCTTCTCAGGAAGTATTTTGGGTCAGTGCAATCAACTGATTTCAGGGGGAAAAAAGGTTTGGAAAGATTATGTCTTGTGTCTGTGTGTTATGTGTGATCTGTAAGCATTCTGAGCTGGTGTCTGATTAAAAATATCATTACGGTATCACAATGACCATAAAGATTCTTGATGGTAAAAGGTATTTGTCACACAAATCTTCATCAAACTAATTTTTTGAGGGCTTGACTTAAATAATAAGAAAATAAAAAGCAAGAAAATTGCTTAGCTCAGGGCATTTCAAGCCATTTAGATCTCCTGTGAAATTGAAATTGTCTATCTGTGTTATCTACAGTCATGGTGAAAGGTAAATGCACCCACTCTCTGTGTGAGAATTAGAATGCACAAAGTAATCCTCCTTTGCCGAATCTGAAATCATTCAGGTCCAATCTGCACCATGTCAGAATGATCAAACAAAGATGATGCCAAAATGGAAAAGTTTGTTAATCCCTAGAATTTAAAGGAGGTAGTTTCTCACTATGACTGCATTAGATTGCAAACATAATTAAAGTCAGTCACAAACATGATGAAGATCTTTCCAAAGGTAATGTCCAAGCCTTCCATCCAGCTCAGTTTGGTGCTGGCCCTCTGTATTTACGTCAGTCATGTCAAGGCCAGAACTGGCTGTGCCGGTCAGCCTAAACGCTCCCTTTTTTGCCGGTTGCTGGCTCGTGTTAACAGAACGCGCGTGGTCAACCACGCTCCAGAAGCGTGCCTTCACCAGGTGTGGTCCTCTTCTGGCCCTCTGCTCTCCCATCTCTCTCTCTCATCTTGTTCCCCTTGACCCTGACAAGCTGCGACCTAGACGCTGATAAAGGGACACCATCCCGTCATTCCTGACCCGTCGCTAACTGACACTCTTCCAGGAGGGCAATAACCTTGTTCCTTCACATTTCTGCAGAGCCTCCACTACAGTTTCTTCCCTCTAAACTTCTTCCACTTAGCGTTTGCCTGCCAGTAAGGGTCTGGTCTACATTTAAACTCACTCTAGACCTCCAAACTGAAAAAGAAAACCATGAAACCCATTTATGCTTATGGTGATTAACATTAGAGCAGTCCAATACTCCAATGAGCAGTCCTCTTTTGATAAAAAAATTATTTTTACTACTGGGGATCTGTGTTTCAATCCCGGTTACTTCAGAAACAGCAGCCGAAAGAACTCAGTCATTCCCACTAAATATGTCTAAAATACTGATCTGATATTTTCAAGTTAGCTATGTTTAATGCCCGATAGATTTGCTATAACATCTAGATTTTTTTCTTGTTAAAGATCCAGCCGTTTGGGATGAAATAAGAATGCATGTTGGAATAACTCTTTACAATAAAATAAATACTGTTTCACATTGTTGTGCAATTACACATGTTTTTAAGTTATCTAATGTTTATTAAATAACTCTTGGTCTGTTAGGTATTGTCCTGTGAATATTAGCTCAATCAGCTGATATTAGGATAATAGTTGAAGGAATAATTTGAGCACTGGCATTCTTCTAACAGCAAACCCTACACACATATGGAATAAATGAGAGATGACTTCTCTTCAAGTATAAAAATGTATTAACAGAAATAAATGAACATCTCGGGAACATGTCATAGAATGTTGTTTATCTGAATTAATACTATATTTCAATCGACAACTCTTCTTTGCTAGGCTAGCAATACTTGACTAAAACTACTAAGCATTTAAGATTAAAGAGACTGAAAAAATATGCACACACAAAAGAAAAAAGCAATAGTTGAAAACCATCACAAAACGAATGATTCATGGAATTTTGGGTTCACTGAAGATCTAACCAAAGTTTATCTTAAAGAATATGGAATGAGGTTAGATTACCTTAACTAATTTAGAACAACATTTGGTATGTGTTCAACCCATTCACAATGCAACTCAAAGTTAGATAAACCATTATTTAAGTAAATAACATTGCAAAGAATGATTTGCTAAATAAAATTCAATAACCTTTAGGACACTTGATTTTTATTAATGTAATTCTTTTTCCAGAAAATAATTAAGACTCAAATTGGTAACTTAAGAATCTAGGGGGCGCTGTAGAGGACGGTTTGCCTCGGTTGTCCATTCTGTTGACTTTAGGTTAGGATGAATTACTGCAGGGGCAGCTAGCTATCCATGCCAGTGGCGAGGAAGTGGCTCCCACATTTATTTATTCCGGGTTCTTTGGATGCTTCTCCTTATAGCCTCTCTGGCTGTAGGAAGCTCAGCGCTGTGGGGAACTCTGCAGGTTTTCTGAGGCGTGGCTGTGTTTGGTGCTGTGGAGGCCACGGCGTTCTTAGGCACCCTGAAGCCACAGGAAAGTGCTTCATGCAGTCTCTGATCAGCTTTCCTGCAAAAGCTGAGAAAAATCACAAAAGCTGGTTTCTGTAGAGGCTGGCTGCTTACTTTAACATCTGATCTGCTGGGGACAAACTGTTGCTACTTATCTTCGACTCTAGCCAGCGCCCATGTGGTGGGTCTCTCTGATGTGGAACTCATCCTCACGAGGGTCCACAGACAAGGAGAGAGAGGCCTCTCTGGTGCAGCTGACCAGCAGCAGGTGAAAGAGAAAAGATTGACTGGGCAGCTAAACCTTATAGAGTTTAAGTTGGCACCCTGCTGTGACGGGCAGTTACTTGGGGAGTAGGTTTGCAGCTTCTTGTGACTTCAGCTTTACTTTTATTCCCTTGTGGTTGAAGCACAACGACATTACGGAACCTCTAATTTCTTAGTATTTGGTAGAGTTGCCTTTTAAACAGGTATGATCTGGGTTTCCTTTCACAAGCTACTCAAAAGTGCACCAGTTCCACCTACATAAAATCATGTGACCATCACTGTACTTCACAGTTGCAATGTTGTTCTCAGGCTTTCAAGCTTCTCCTTTTTTTCTAAATTGTTAATATAACATTGGTCATTATTGCCAAACTAGGGCCGAACGATAATTCAATAACAATATATATTGAGTAATAGAAGTGTGGTGCAACAGAAAAAAAAGGGTCAATAAATTGTTCAATAGAAGAACAGTTTTCCTTCCTATTGCATTCTAGCCTATCATGTAGGTCATTACATCCTCCCAACCAATCACAAACGCAGACTCAGGAACACACCATCACCAAGCTCCGCCCCCTTCACAGAGTTCAGAGAGCACATGTTCTTATTTCCTTTTTTAAAAACTCACAGTTCTGGTAAAAAGACGGTGGAATAAAGGGTTGTGTTTGAATTCAGTTTTATCAATCTAAAATGGCCAGGGCTGCACTTAAATATATGTCTTGAATTTTTTGATCAATATGATTTCTATTTTATTGATATGCTTTTTTCCCCCCCAATATCGCCCAGCCAGTGCTTTGGGTGGTCAGCATGACTGGGAAGGTGCTATATAAGTTCAGTCCATTTACCATTCCTCTTTTAGCCCACACTGCAGATAATGACACCATTTCCAACCAGCTTCTTTACAACATCTTTTGCATTTCACAGCAAAAGCCCTTCATTTCAGGCAGACAGAACCCATCTCCTCCCTGAATGGTATGATTGCTGGACATCTCCTTGCTGCTTATACTTGGACATGTATCTTTGTACAGATAAATGTGGCCCCTTCAAACTCTGGCAATTATATAAGATAAGATAAGATAGGCTTTATTGATCTCATATTGGAGAAATTCACTTGCCACATCGGCTCATAAGAGAAGGTGCAAAAGTAGGAAAGATGCATCAGTTATATACAGTGAATCTTCATATATACAGTGGATCAAAGAAAAAGAGAAAAATAAGAATTAAAAATACAAAAAGAAATAGGAATGGGCATTCCTATTTCCGTTTAGTACTTGTGAGAAAACCATTTCATAATCATATACTCTGGTTCACCAATGCATATCAATTTATTTCTCCTGAATGTTTGGTATTTCTGATTAATTATGGAGATAAAGTAGAGTTAAAAAGGTTTAAATGTGTTGTTTAAATCAATTGTTTTTCGTTTTGTGCGGCCGTTTTGTGCGGCCGAAATGAGTTTTCTCCGTTGTGTGTCTGGGCTCTCCCTTAGAGATGGGGTGAGGAGCTCAGTCATCCGGGGAGGACTCAGAGTAGAGCCACTGCTCCTCCACGTCGAGAGGAGCAAGTTGAGGTGGCTCGGGCATCTGGTTAGGATGCCTCCTGGACGCCTCCCTGGTGAGGTGTTCTGGACACGTCCCACCAGGAGGAGGGCCAAAAGAAGACCCAGGACACGCTGGCATGTTGTTTGTTGCACAACCAATGCATGGCCAGTGGGAAATTTATGAGATGGCCAGATTCCTACCACCTTGTACTCCTCAATGCAGCATTTAGTTCCTTCCTGAGGTAAACTGCATTCATTACGATTCATATCAGGCACAACATCAAAATAAGTAGCGTCTGTGTGTTGCACCAACAACATGCCACAATAAAGTAAACGGAAAGTAAAAAGTAGTAAATAAAAAGTAAATCTTAGGGTATTTTTTGGCAGGCTGGTCACTCCTGAGAAGGTCCCCTAGTGGTCCATGTTTTTTTCACTAAAAACTCTCACTCATCTTCTTTGAAGTCCAAAAGGTCTTGTAACCTTTTGCTGACTGACAGAAACCACTGAGTCATCTGCTCCTGAATTGTTTGGATCATTGTTGCTTTTAGAGCCTGCTCCATGTTGTCAAATGGGTTTCTGAATACTCCAGGGCTGGCAGTAATCAGGCTTTTAGTGTTCATCAAACACCTTTTTTTTAAAATATTGTCAACTTGTTTCTGCTCTATACATACAACATCTTAGTTTCCATGGTGGCATAACGTTGCACAACAAAGCAACAGGTCCTGGCAGGATGTAGCATGCTTATGTGGCTTTGCCAGACTGCTCTGCGACAACACAGTCACCTGGAGGAGCTCCACAGCTGCTGCCAGGCTCTCACATATTCAATTCAATTCAATTCAATTTTATTTATATAGCGCCAAATCATGAAACATGTCATCTCAAGGCACTTTACAAAGTCAAGTTCAATCATATTATACAGATTGGGTCAGATTATACAGATTGGTCAAAATTGTCCTATATAAGGAAACCAGTTGATTGCATCAAAGTCCCGACAAGCAGCATTCACTCCTGGGGAAGCGTAGAGCCACAGGAAGAGTCATCTGCATTGTACATGGCTTTGCTGCAATCCCTCATACTGAGCAAGCATGAAGCGACAGTGGGAAGAAAAACCACCGGCAGAACCGGGCTCAGTATGAACGGTCATCTGCCTCGACCGACTGGGGTTACAGAAGACAGAGCAGAGACACAACAAGAGAAACAAAAAAGCACAGAAGCACACATTGATCTAGTAATCTGTTCTACATTAGATGGTAGTAGCGGGTGAGCCGTCTTCTCTGGATGATGTCACAGTTAACAGAACGCCAGACCAGGTGTACCTACTATGAAGAGAAAAGAGAGAGAACAGAAAGTTAAAGCAGAAATGACAACACATAATGCATAATTGAAGAACAGTAGAACTCAATATAGTGAGAAAATTAGATCCTGATATACTCCAGTAACCTAAGCCTATAGCAGTAAAACTATAAAGGTAGCTGAGAGTAACATGAGTCACTAGTTATAATTTTTGTCAAAAAGAAAAGTTTTAAGCCTAGTCTTAAAAGTAGACGGGGTGTCTGCCTCACGGACCAAAACTGGGAGTTGGTTCCACAGGAGAGGAGCCTGATAGCTAAAGGATCTGCCTCCCATTCTACTTTTAGAGACTCTAGGAACCACCAGCAGACCTGCAGTCTGAGAGCAAAGTGCTCTGTTAGGAACATACGGGGTAATCAGAGCTCTGATATATGATGGAGTCCGATTATGAAGGGCTTTATACGTTAGAAGAAGAATTTTAAATTCTATTCTTGATTTAACAGGAAGCCAATGAAGGGAAGCTAAAATTGGAGAAATATGATCCCTCTTGTTGATTTTCATCAGAACTCTTGCTGCAGCATTTTGGATCAGCTGAAGGCTTTGAACTGCATTTTGTGGACTTCCTGATAGTAAAGAATTACAATAGTCCAGCCTTGAAGTAACAAATGCATGGACTAGTTTTTCAGCATCACTCCTGGACAGAATGTTTCTAATTTTGGCGATATTCCGGAGGTGAAAAAAGGAAACTCTGGAAACCTGTTTAATATGGGATTTAAATGACATGTCTTGGTCAAAAATAACACCAAGATTTTTTACTTTATTACCAGAGGCCAGGTTAATGCCACCCAGATTAAGTGATTGGTTAAGAAGTTTATTTTTTGAGGACTCTGGTCCAAAGATTACAACTTCTGTCTTGTCACAATTTAAGTGCAGAAAATTTAAAGTCATCCAGCTTTTGATGTCATCAAGACATGACTGCAGTCGAAGTAATTGATTGGATTCATCAGGATTTATGGATAAATATAGCTGAGTATCATCAGCATAACAGTGGAAATTAATCCCATGCTGTCTGATAATTTTGCCTATCGGAAGCATATATATAGTAAAGAGAATTGGTCCAAGGACTGAACCCTGTGGTACTCCACAGGTGACCCTAGAGTTTGAGGAAGATTTATTATTAACATGAACAAATTGGAATCTGTCTGACAGATAAGATTTAAACCAGCCATATATTCGAACATATGTCTGTTCCAATTGCATAGAAGCTCAGAAACGTATTTCCTTTATATTTATGGAGCAAAACATACTTCACTATGTCAAAACGCACAGGTACAGAACTAGTCCGAGTCAAAATGACGATGTATTTGATGCAGTATAATCCCTATGATGACAGAGAGGACGGACATTGATATGCAGACATCTGCTATTTTTGCCAGAGACCTCAATAAACTTTGTAGTTTAGAAATAATGCGTTAGGCTGATATACTGTGGCCTTCATCTAAATCTGTAAAATGCTTAGTGTTTATACATTTTTGGTATTTTCTTTACACAAATGAACCGTTTCATCTTCACATTTTTAACATATAAAACATTTTGTTTGTTGTTTTACTTCAGTAGAGGCTGATGGACCAGTTTTTTTTTGTACCCTGACGTGTTTGGTTTTTCATTTTGAAATATATAACAAAACAAAAATCGACTGGGGCTGCACAGTAGCGCTGTTACCATGCAGCAAGAAGGTCCTGGGTTCGAGTCCTACCCTTGCCCTGGGTCTTCCCACAGTCCAAAAAACATGACTGTTAGGTTAATTGGCCTCTTTAAATTGTCCTTAGGCGTGAGTGTGTGCGTGAATGGTTGTTTGTCTCTGTGTTGCCCTGCGACAGACTGGCGACCTGTCCACCTCTCGCCCATTGACAGCTGTAGAGAGGCACCAGCACCCCTCACGACCCAAAAGGGATAGGTGTGTTAAAAAATAGATGGATGGTTGAAAAATCTACAGTCCTAGGACAAAATATTGCAAGAACTGGCTCACGTTTTTTTTTTTGGCAAAACAAAGAGAAATTGGAAATAAAAGCATTTTTCCTTTACCCAAGCAAAATACATCTTCTTGAGAACATATAAATTTGAGAATTCTATAGTTTAACACGGCACTGTAGTAAAGTGTTCTTTACTATACACTGACTGCCAAGCCACAGTCTCTCTGAGCTCCAGTAACGAGGAGTTTGACTGAGCAGTACCAAAACAGCACAGATTACTTCTCTATTCTCATAGTATCAAAGGTTTTGGTTTGGCTGAATCTTTTTAATTCTTGCCACAAACGTTGGTCTGTAAACCAAACTCTGTGCAAATCGCCATAATGTGTTGCTGTCGTAAAAGTTGCTCCTCC